>NC_029777.3:82036333-82059931 GCF_000817695.3 Arachis duranensis
GAGCACCCTATGTTGTGTTGTCAAACTCTCTCCCGGGATAATTTTACAGTTAATGCAAAATTTCCGGTCGACTCTCCTCAACAAGAAGAAGTCGATTTGAGAGCTTGTCATGCCATTCTTATAGGTTATAAGATGTTCGTCTCTCTTTTTAAAACATGTATTTGCGATGAGAAGATCAAAGGTTGAAGAAA
The DNA here is from genome assembly GCF_000817695.3 of Arachis duranensis. Taxonomy (NCBI): domain Eukaryota; kingdom Viridiplantae; phylum Streptophyta; class Magnoliopsida; order Fabales; family Fabaceae; genus Arachis; species Arachis duranensis. Next base: position 82,036,525 of record NC_029777.3, read on the forward strand.
AGTCTAAAATAGTTTTACCCCGAAACCATGGCCTCCGTGAATACTCCCATACCCAGTCACTTCTCTCCTAACTTGGCCATTTAAATCTCCTCCTAAGAAAATCTTATCTCCTAAAGGTATGCCTTGAACCAAACTCTCTAGATCCTCCCAAAATCTTATCTTGTGTTGTTCGTCCGAACCCACTTGCGGTGCATAGGCGCTAATCACATGAAAAGCACCTCCCTCCACCCCAAGTTTGATAGAGATGATCCGATCTCCCACCCTCTTGACATCAACTACGTCCTTCTTCCACTGCTTATCCACAATTATTCCAACCTCATTCCTATTCTTCACCTTTCCTGTATACCAAAGTTTGAAACCAGAAGAATCCAACTCCCTAGCCTTTGCACCAACCCATTTCGTTTCTTGTAGGCACATAATGTTAATCTTCCTCCTTGTCATGGTGTCCACCACCTCCATGGACTTTCCTGTTAGAGTGCCTATGTTCCATGTCCCAAATCTCAACCTTTTGTCGCTTCGACCTTTACCTTTTCCTTTGTGAACTAGCTTATTTACCCTCGTCCGTTCACGAAAACGCGAGAACCCTTGCTCATTTAACACTACATCCGGGCACCGATGCAGCGGCTCTTGCTTTGACACCGTACTCGAGCCATACGGCGCGTTACTTCCGGGTAACGACCTAGCTTTAGCGCAATAATGTCTTTGATTCATGTCATGGGGGGTTCGGCTATATTTTTACGTTGGTTGCCGAAGACCTAACACAACCCTCCTCCTTTATCCGGGCTTGGGACCGGCTATGTACCGCAAGTGTAACATAGGCGGAGTTAAACCATAATATATGTATTTTTTGTCTTCTTTCCAAGTTTACCATCGTCTTAAACCCATATATGTCAAGCTACCAAATGGGTCAATTGTTAAAACTGATATCACAGGAACAATTTTTTTCAATAATCACTTTACCTCACTAATATATTGTATATCCCAACTTTCTCTTTAAATTTGTTGTCATTCTCAGCTCTTATTGCAGCACTAAATTGCTTATTTTTGTTTTCTCAAATCACATGTCCGATTCGAAATTTAACTACATTTCAGTGATTAGAGTAGTTGATGAATGTAAAAGACTCTATATCTTAAAAAACTCTACCAAAAACTTGACATATCAACTTAAACCAAGCCAAATTTGTCAGATCTCCTCTGTTAATTCTGCAATTTTCACAAAATCCATATGGTATCTAAGATTAGGTCACTTAGGACATCACAAATTTGCTTATATGCTGTCACAATTTTCTTATATTCATTGTAATGGTGATTCACAAATTGCTTATATGTTTAGGACAACCACCTTTTTTTTTGTGGGAAATTTCGGAATGAAGAATTGTTTTAACATCTTGCTTCATCTCCGTAACATATCTATGATAGGTTTTGAAATTTTTTTAATAAAAATATCTTGCTAGATGTAGGTACAATTGAAGTCTTCTTGTGATATTGCATGGTCTTCACTTCCACATTCTTGGTTTAAATTGAATACAGATGGCTCTGTTCTTTATGATATTTAGACACCTTGTGGTGGTGTCATCATCAGATATAAGGATGGCTTTTTCTCAAATTTGTTTCATTACTAATTTGGGTCATTGTGCTAAATTTTGGGGAGCCTTCTATGATTTACAAATTGCATGGAACTATTACTATAGTCTATAGGAAAGAGTTGTTAGCACTTGATTTTAGTGTATTTGGTTCACTATCAATAGATTTATCTTCACTCATATGTAACTCTTATTCTAAAAATTAAAACTCTCCTAACTCGTGATTGGGAAGTTTGGATGTCATATGTTCATTGAGAGACAGAATGATAGATGATCCTTTAAACATCTACTATTTTTCAAAATTTGGAATTTCGTGTAAATTTTAATTAATGCTTCTAGTGAGAGTGATGATTCAAGAAGAATTTTTTTTCGCATCTCACATCTCATAACGTAGTTTTCTTCCTAATTTTTATTTTAAAAAAAACGAAAACAAAAAAATGAGACTATTATTATCTTTTGTAGAACTTTCCATAACATTATAATGATTGCCAAGTGTACTAAATACTAATACAGTAATACTATACTTGCCATTGTTGATAAACAGGCAAATTAATCACATTTGAAAACTTTTTTCACATAAAATAACCATTCCCTTTCCAGTTTCCAATGGTTTTTCTCTATTCTAATTCCACCAGTTCCATAATGATCTTAAGCCCTTCAAAAAAGAATGACACCCGCACCAAACAAACACAGCACGACAAAGAAAAGCAAATAAAAAAAAAGGGTAGCATCAAACAAAATGGAATCAGCAATGAATTACCATAGTCATCACTCATAAGTCATAACCGTACCTTCACATCATCACTCACCCAGCAAGTGTTCGACGAAATTCCCCAACGAAAAAAGAAAAATGGAATCGAGCATTCTAGAATCCATCGGCGTGGAGATAATCGGAGTCATGTCACCAGTCTCCATCTGCATGTTTCTCGTCGTCCTCCTCGTCTACTCCCTCTCCTCGTCCTCCTCCCCTTCCTCAGCCGTCTCCGACATCCGCACCGCCGCTAACCTCGTCTACGCCGAGAACCCCTCCGACACCGCCGCACAGAAGCTCGAGGGAGCACTCCTCAACGCCCTCGTATTCGTCATCCTTATCGCCATCGTCACCTTCCTCCTCCTCCTCCTGTACTACTACAACTGCACCTCCTTCCTCAAACACTACACGCGCTTCAGCGCCTTCTTCGTCCTCGGCTCCATGGGCGGATCAATCTTCCTCTCACTCATCCAGCGATTCTCGATCCCCGTCGATTCCGTCACGTGCTTTATCCTTCTCTTCAATTTTACCGTCGTCGGGGTTCTCTCCGTTTTCGGCACCGGGATTCCGATAATCGTTCGGCAGTCGTACATGGTCTGTTTGGGGATCAGTGTTGCTGCGTGGCTGACCAAGCTGCCCGAGTGGACCACCTGGGTTCTTCTGGTGGCTCTGGCGGTTTATGATCTTGTGGCGGTTTTGGCACCTGGTGGACCGTTGAAGATGTTGGTTGAGTTGGCATCCAGCCGGAATGAGGAGCTTCCTGCTTTGATTTATGAGGCCCGGCCCACCACAGTGGCGCGGGCCGGGTCTCGCGGAGGGACTAGTTTGGGGCTTTTGGTGACTGGGGTTACAGCAGGCGAGCCGTCTTCAGCGCCGTCATCGTCGTCGTCATCGGCAATTGAGCTTCAAGCTGTGTCTAGGGACAACAAAGATAGGAATGTGAATGATAATTTGAATGAGAATAGGGATTATGGTGGGAATGAGTACTCTGTTGTGGCAATGGGTGGTTTTGGGGGTGAGAGGAGTCAGGGTGGGAGGAATGACGAAGAGGAGAGATCGCCATTGGTTGGCAATGGTGGCGGAGAGGGTGGGATTGTTGATGAGGAAAGGCATGAAGGGAATGAGAGCAGAGGTGGTGATGTGGAGATTGCTGAGAGGGGCATTAAGCTTGGCCTTGGAGACTTTGTTTTCTACAGTGTTCTTGTTGGTAGAGCTGCAATGTATGATCTCATGACTGTGTATGCTTGTTACCTTGCAATTATATCAGGACTAGGCTGCACTCTTATTCTGCTGTCGGTGTGCCGCCAAGCTCTGCCGGCGCTCCCAATTTCGATCACCTTGGGTGTTCTTTTCTATTTCTTGACCAGATTGCTGATGGAACCCTTCATTGTTGGGACTGCCACAAATTTGATGATGTTTTAAACTGCAATTATGTTTAATTTTTTTGTTTAAGAGAGACAGAAGCTAAATGGTAGATATCAACTAATGATTTTCTATAGGAAGTGATTTTGTATATGGAGAGGTAGTGCTCCATTGTGCTTATCTACTTTGTAGTAACATGCTTGTTCTTATCATGTTGCTTTGTGCAGATAGTCTTGCAACTAATGATCATCTGATATCAAGTTTACTCTTGAGCCTGTAAATAAGTGGTAGCTATGCATTTGTTCGCTATATTATTTCTACCTGAGTATATTTTCATATTCTGTATCTTATATATAATCTCTGACTAATTCATGTTAATGATTTCCTACTTTCCTTTGTGAGACGATGCCCTTGTTTATGTACATTATCATGAATATTGTCCATATATATGTATAACTTTTGAGGTTAAAATATCTCTTAAAACCTACAAAACACTTCAGAGCATTACTATTTCATGGATAAATTTGACCATGTTATGCTGCATAATTGAATTAGGAGGGTAATGCTATTGGGTGATAACTGGTAAGGGTTTATGTACCATATGTACATTTCATGAATACAGTTATCTGTGTATAAGTTAGTGCATGTCATTTCGTGCATACAATCATAGTTTATCTGTTTACTAGCTTATGCACATTTGTAGCACTCCTAACTAATAATCCTTTTCAGGTCATAGGCAATGTGGCTTCAGTGAAAGGTGCCCTTCTTATGCCATTGATTCCTCTTCTAAAGTACCAAATGGTTTACTATATTGAAAATAATGTTTAGTTCTGAACTTGACAAAAATCCATTTAAGAATACAGCAATGCTAGGTGTACACAAAAAGTTAGCCACCAAATAAGTTGCACATATAGAAAATACACATGGAAAATGTTTGAAACAACACATATATATATACACAAATATATGTTGACTGATTTGGAGGTTGATTTTCAGTTTGCACATAGTAGTTTTGTTGAACATGCTAGCATATTATCACTTCTTTTTGCCAGCTGTAATTTCTGTTAAACACACAGATTAAATGATGAATTATTATTTTATCTACACTAAACTAGCATAAGTCCATGATTATTATTTTATCTACACTAAACTATTCTGATATCATTTTTATTTATCCAGGCCAATAAAATGATAAATCTTTGAAGGAAACATTCCTAATTATTATATTAAGGATTGAAGTACATAATCTCTAACATGAACCTTGTAAAATGACGCAGGAATAGACAAAACACATTTTAGTATTTATTAATTTATTTCTTAAAAGAATTTTAAGTGGAGCTGAATCGCGTATTTGTTGAGGTATTTGTGCATATAATTGGTATCACCTAATTTATGCTTGTCATGTTATTAATTAATTATTCAGCACTGTTAACAATATCTCTGTACTACAAATATAATACTTAGCAAAACTTTTATTTGATGTCAGATATTTCTGTACTACAAATATAATACTTAGCAAAAAACATTCTTTCTATTTTACTTGAGACTCAAAAATGGTTGCAAAACTTGAGGGTGGAGCTTATCTCTCCTTTTGATGATGCTATTTTGAACAAGCTGTCTTCTGTCAACTCACCCCCCCAGAAGGAATCCAGTTGACCAGAAGTTGCTTTGAAAGCTGAAAGTAGGTCTCCATGCTGCTTGGCCTGTGCTTGATGATGCTGAGCAGGAGCAGATCAGAGACCAAGAAGTGAAGAAGTGGCTTGTTGATCTCCAAGATGCTGTCTATTGTCTGATGATTTGCTGGATGAGCTCTCCACTAATGCCACCACTGCCACTGCCTCTCAAAGGGATCCAGGTAATGTTTCTTCCTAGTCTCACTATTGTTAAAGAGAAAGATGATCTTGTTCTAAAAGAAGAGCTTGCCAAAGGTCTGGAGGACATGACATGGAGAATTCAGTCATCTCTGGTTAAAAGTTCTGCTATATATGGCAGGGACAATGACAAGGAGGCCATCAAAGAAATGTTGTTATATGGTACTTGTGATGCTAACATATCTATGATCCCCATTGTAGGCATTGGAGGAGGTGGAAAAACTACCTTGGCTCAATTGGTTTACAATGATGCCAAAGTGGAGGACAAATTTGACATTAAAGCATGGGTTTGTGTTTCTGACCAATTTGACATTGTAATGAGGATAATAAAAGCAGCTAGTGCTAGTTCTTGTAATGAGGATGATTTAAATTTACTTCAAACTAGTTTCTAGGGTAAGTTAGAGGGGAAGAAATTCTTGATTGTTTTGTGTGATGTGTGGATTAATAGTTCCAGTCATTGGACAATTCTTCAAAAAGATTTTCAATATGGAAAAATGGGAGGCAAGATTCTTTTAAGTCGAAATGAAACTGTTACTATAGTGAAAACTATTTCAGCTTACAAGTTGAGTTTATTGTCAGAGAAAGATTGCTGGTCTCTTTTTTGTAACGTGTATTTCTTTCTCCTGAATTGAAGTATTATTCAACTCTAGAACTTGTTGGCCGAAACTTGTCAAAAAGTGCCAAGGGTTACGTCTGGCCTAGAGGCACTAGTTGCCTTATTAAGTACAACAAACAAACTATGATGACAGGTCACAGGGATTGGGATGATGTATTGAAAAGTGAACTTTGGGGAATTTTTGAAGACATAGAATGAAATTATTCCGGCGTTAAGCATTAGTTATCATTGTCTTCCTTCAAGTCAAGCAATACTTTGTTTATTGTTCTTTGTTTCCCAAAGATTGTCAATTCAATAAGGATGAGCTGATCTTGTTATGGATGGCAGAAGATCTCTTACCACCAAAAGGAGTAAAAGCTCTCACAGAAATTGGTTGTGAATATTTCAATCAGTTGGTTATGATGTCCTTTTTTCAGCTTTCTAGTACTGATAACAGCTTCTGAGGAGAGCAGTAATGATCCCAGTCTTGTAGTCACTCAGGGCCAGAAGAAAGCATTGTTAACTCACAACAGCTCCTCCTAGTGTAAGCAACATGACAACCACAACCACTCTTACTAAGACAAAAGGTAATCATATCTTGAGCATTGCATCTTTAAAAACTAAATCATGGATAACTGATAGTGGTGTCACTGGTCATGTATCATTCGCCCTTGAGTCTTTTCAAAATCTCTTCTTAAATTACCTGATGACTCCAAAACAATAACCAATAACACTGGCAACATACAATTATCGAACCTAATTGGCTGATTCTCACAAATGTAGTTCACATTCCATATTTTAAATTCAACTTAATTTTATTGTCCAAACTCACTAGCAATCTCAACTTTGAATTTAGGTTCATTGACTAGTCAAGCTAAAGTGGTTGGAGATGATGGATGCTAATTCATTGAAACTCACAGCTGCACTAGCATCAAGACATTGCATCATCTAGTCTGCTGTGGCTGGCAGGCTAGGCTAGGTCATTCAACTTCTACTAGGATGAAATCAAAGAAAAAGAAATTTTTAATAATTGATTGTTTGCCAAAGTATTATGCTTGTGAACTTTTGTCATTGGGCAAAATAAAGGAGGCTGTCATTAAATTTAAAAGGGGGCATAAATGAATTTTGAAAATAGGTTTAGGAGTATATAACCTAAATCGAATTTAGAGAAGATTCATTATATTGACCAAAAAGTTGGGGGTTTTGAGTTGTAAATAGGCCGACATAATGGGGCTATATTCGTCGGGATAGTGCATTTACCTAATTAAATGAGTAGGTTTTTGCTTCTAAAATCAAGGTCGTTTAAATTTTGGGTTAAACTAGTTGAGTTTAATTAATTAAAAAAAATAGCAGGTTAAATAGGCTAGTCTGTAGGCTAAATGGGCACTCCTTTTACATTTTATTTTTGTATTTTTTTTTAAAACAATAAGCTTTCTAAAATGAGACAACCTGTTTAATTCGTTGGGTTGGGTTGATTATAAATGGTCTGGACTTCAAATTTTAAGTCTGTAAACAAATGAAAAATAAATAGGTCAACTCGTATAAACAACATGCTTATGCGGGTTGGATCTAAATGGATCAGATTCATGCCATTTAAAAACATAAAATTAAATTGATGAGTAGAATTTCAAATACAATCTAGATATTGGCTTGAAAGTAAATGCTTAAGACTGACTATCATTATCCTTCAAATTGCATAATTGAAAAGTCACCGAAAAAAAAATTGCATAGTTGAATTTAACCCAATTCATCCCAACAAGTTAATCAACTAAATTGTGGAAATTCTGTTAGATTTTATCACATTAATTAACGTAGTCCTAGTAAGTTAACTCACAAGACGAAGAAATTAGCTAGAGTTCATGTCAATTAATATAATTCAAATCGAAGATAAATTCGATTAATCATGTAGTACAAGAACCCAAGACTAATCGTAACAATTCACTTTCAAGTCTAACTAAATTAGTATCCCCCATGATAAGGATAGAAATCATTAACAAATTAGAGTGAGTTTGGTTTGTATTTTTAATTTTAGTATTTTTTTGAAAGAAAAATTAAAAATATTAAAAATAATAAAATTATATTTTTTGTTTTTATCTCATATTTTCTCTTTTTTCTTTACAAAATTTAAAAATTAAAAATATTGAAAATAAAATAGAAAATTGTAAAAATTAATAAAGCTAATTGAAAAGTAATAAACAATTTTAGTTTATAACCATAGAATTTTAACAGTTGAAAAAGAGAAGAATTATATACCTCTAATTGAGGGATGATTGAAGAGATTCATCTATAAATTGAGTTTTTTCTTAAGAGAAAGTCTAGCGGGCCAGCAATTTTTGTGTTTTGTGGCCAGCACTTAACCATCAAAAGAAAAGTGAGTGATCTCCCACCATTGGATGTAATCTCACACAATTAAAAATACTATTGATGGTCAATTGATGGTTACAAAACATAAAAGTTACTGGTCCCCTAGTACTCATCTTTTCTTAATTCATTTCAATCAATTCATCCAACAAGAATAATAGTAACACTGAGTTGCATAGAGAGTTTTTTCTTTGAGAGGTTTTCCTTTTGTTAAGAGAGAGTGTTGTTGTAATCTTCTTGTGATAGAGAAAAGTTATAATTCTCAAAGAAAGTTATACAAATTTCTAATTTCTTATCTATATATTTTGCTGCGTCATTCGTTTGGTACCTAACAGTGGTATCAGAGCTAAATGTTGCTGATTAATAATTTTTTTCTTCCACTGCGAGTTACCGTCTAAAAATAAGACAGCAAAGTATGAGATTTCGAAACTCGGTAGGAGTAATTTTTCCTTATAAAAATTAAAATAAAAGAAATTATAAGGAAAGGCAATTGTGTGGGAGCAATTAAAGGTAGACCCACTAGGATTACATATGAAAAATGGAAGGAGATGGATGATAATGCTGTTGCAAACTTACACTTGGTACTAGGTGATACAGTCTTGTCAAGTGTAGCAAAGAAAGGGCAACAAGGGATGCTCTTACCAAATTATATGAAGTTAAGTCACTTCATAACAAGATATTCTTAAAGAGAAGACTGTATACTCTTCAAATGAGTGAATCTACATCGGAAACATATCACATCAACAATCTAAATATGCTATTTTTCTAACTCTTATCGCAGAAAATGACTCACTGATGTTTGGATTATTGATTCAGGAGCAACCTGGCACATGACTCCTTATTGTGATTGATTTTGTATATATGAACCTGTCTTGGAAGGATCTGTGTTTATGGGAAATGATCATACATTAGAAATTGTTGGAATAGGTACTGTCAAAATAAAAATATTTGATAGTTCTATCCGTTCACTTCAAGGGATAAGATATGTGAAAGGCTTGAAGAAGAATTTGTTGTCGATTGGGCAACTGGATTAACTTGGTTGCAAGACCTATATTGAAGGTGGGATCTTGAAAGTTGTTAAAAGTTCTCTTGTGGTAATAAAAGCAAAAAAGATTGCAACAAATTTATACATGCTTATGGAAGATACTTTGTAAGAGGCAGAGCCATCAGTTTTTTCAGCAAGCCAAAAAAATGATGATGACATGACATTGCAAACTGGGCCATATGTCAGAACGAGACTTGAAAATTCTTGTAGAATGTAATCTCATTCCTAGGCTCAAATCAGTAAACTTACCATTTTATAAGTACTGTGTTATAAACAAGCAACATAGATTGATGTTTGGTAGATCAACTGCTCGGAGCAAGTACATATTGGAGTTGATTCATTCTGATGTATGGAAATCACTGGAGATGTCCCTAGGGGGAGAAAAATGTCTTGTATCATTTATTGATGATTACTCTAGGAGGATATGGGTGTACCTAATCAAGAAGAAGTCAGATGTGTTTGCAATGTTTAAAGAGTTCAAAGCAAAGTTGGAACTTGAATCTAAAAAGAAGATCAAGTGCTTAAGGATAGATAATGGAGGAGAATATGTCGATGGTGATTTTATAACATTTTGCAAGCAAGAAGGTATTCAATGACAATTCATAGTTGCATATACGCCTTAGCAAAATGGTGTATGAGCACAAGCTATGTTGCAAACTAAAGGTTTAGCCAAGTCTTTTTGGGTAGAAGTTGTTGAAACTGCTTGTTATGTGATAAATTGGTCACCATCAACTGCAATTGGATTGAAGATACCAATGGAAATTTGACAAGGTAAGCCACCTAATTATTCTTCTTTACATATATTTGGTTGTCCTGTGTATGCGATGTATAATTTTCAAGAAAGAACAAAGTTGGACCCAAAGTCTAAAAAAAGTATATTCTTGGGTTATGCTAACAGAGTTAAGGTGTATTGCCTGTGGATTTCCACTGTCTGCGTTGTAGTTGTCAGGAAAGATGTAATATTTGAAGGTGATCTTTTTGAAGCAGAACTAGAGTACGAAGAACAAGAAGTAGAGGCCAATGACATAGAAGTTCGTCGATCCACTCGACAAAGAAAACTACCATCATGGCACTCAAATTATGTTTTGACAAGTCATAATGCATATTATCTTCCGACAGAAGATGGAGAACCAACAACTTTTATGGAGGCTATGCGCAATTTAGATGCTTCTATGTGGATGACAACAATGCAAGAAGAAATTAAGGTATTACACAGGAACCATAATTGGAAACTTGTTGCACTTCTAGCAGGTCAAAAAGCCGTTGGTAACAAGTGGGTTTATAAGATTAAGCGAGATAGTAATAATCAGGTGGAACGATATTATCCAAGATTGGTTGTCAAAGGATATGCCCAGAAAGAAGGTGTTAAGTTTAATGAAATATTTTCTTCAGTGGTAAGACTAACTACTATCCGAGTAGTTTTGACTATGTATGCTACATTTGAGTTACATCTAGAGCAATTAGATGTAAAAACTATTTTTCTTCATAGAAAACTTGAAGAAGAGATATATATCTTCCAACAAGAAGGTTTTGAAGAACAAGAAAAAGAAAACTTGGGTTGCAGGTTAACTAAATCTCTGTACGGTCTAAAGTAGGCGCCATGGTGTTGATATAAGAGATTTGATTATTTTATTATTATCCTTGGATACAACAAACTTAGTTCAGATCATTGTACCTATTACAAGAGATCTGGTGATAATGATTTCATCATTCTACTATTGTATGTGGATGACATGTTGGTGGTAGGCCTCAACAAAGATCAAATCTCTAAGAATTGAAGGCATAGTTGGTTAGGGAGTTTGATATGAAAGACTTGGGACCAGTAAATAAGAGCTTAGGGATGCAAATCCACCGAGACAAAAGAGATAGGAAGATTTTACTACCGCAAAAGAATTATTTGAAGAAGATCTTGCACAAAAGAATTATTAGAAGAAAATCTTGCAACGCTTCAACATGTAAGAATGTAAGCCAATTTCAACCCCACTTCTTATGAATTTTAAATTATCCTCAAGTGTGTGCCCTAGTAGTGAAGCAGAGAAGATAGAAATGTTTCAAGTACTGTATGCATCAGCGGTGGAAAATGTAACACCCTAATTACCCTAAGCCTTACCTCGCGTCGAAAAGCAAAGGTTAATCAAAGGTTACAACAGTTCTAAACTTATACATAAGATATATATAGAAGGAATTTATAATAACTAGAAGCCCGATGAAGGTATATAGCTCAAAACAGGATTTCAAAAGCGCAAAACGTACTATCGAAACTACTAACATTGAAGCATAAGAAACAAGTATAGAAGAACCAAACATCATAGTATAATAGTATAATATCATAAGACGTTAGCCACGACTCGCGGAGTTTAAGCCGGCTAAACATATACAGACCATGTATGACACCAGATAATAAAAACAGCTTATACAAGTTTTGTTCTCTCAAATATACGCCACTAGGCAAAACAAAATACAAAAGTGAGAGACATATTCAAAATACATCAAAGACTCAAAAGAAGTATCTGGATCCTCCCCTTCTGTCACCAACCAGACAACTCACCAAGGTGGGTTGCGACCTGCATATGAAAAACACAACAAAATATGGTATGAGAATCGGAGGTTCTCAGTATGGTAACAGTGCCCAGTGATGTAGGATATAAGACCCCGGGACGCCAAAAGCAATCATAGACTCCATATCCATCACAAGAATTCAAGCTTAAAGCATACTAAACCAAAACTGCATAATATGTAAATCTTTAACACAACTTAACCATAGTACCGTAACAGGATAATCTATCTTAGGGAATTTCTACTCTATTCAAACACCGCTGTCCCACAGCCTTCACCACTCGATCCTCCACGCGATCCCATCGTCCCCGCCTTCCGAACCTCCTCAAATCCAGTAAAACACAAGTATATACAATACAAGTAAAATACAAATAGAAGCATATAAGGCAATTAAGTCAAATAGCAGGTAAACATGTTATTCAATTAGGCAAGCCATTACAAGTAATCAAAGCATACAAACAGATAGAAAATGCATATGATGAATGCCTGCCCAACTGGCTGTGATATCACATTGTCGGTTCAACTGCCAACCCGACACATCTCCATGGAGACGTCGCCCTTCGAATTTTCTCATTTGGGAACCCCTGAGATATAGTGCCCGGATCACTGCCCAGGTACCGACGCTTGCATGCCCTATAGATCCGAAGGGATGTGAGCAGAACCTCTTGCCTCCGTCCTCACATCTAAGCGCAAGCGGAATTAACCACCGTCCTTACGCCGACGCCGCTACCTCGACAGGTGGGATTAACCACCGTCCCTGCCGGGCGCATAGTGTCTCATAATCACAGTTAAAACAACATATTAGTGGTTTTAGAGAACACTTTCATTATACATAGATCCATCATCTTAATCCGAGTCCTCGACTCATCTCAACCACTGTCCATTCATAGCTCAATTTCCAAATATCAAAGTTCATCATCCCTCATCTCATGTATCAATCATCCTTCGCCCAACGTCAAACCATTCTCAACACACTAGAAACCTAGGCCTCTTTTTTCTAATCTATCATAAAACCATGCACTAGAACCCTTAAGTTATGTCCCATGTTCTAATACTTAAAACTAGGCCCAAAAGTCTTAAAATGGTGTTATAAAAACTTACGACCTTGTTGGGGAAATAGAATAGTTGAAAACAAAGCAAATTTTGAAAAACAGGGCGTGTGCGTCCGCACAAGGGTGTGCGTGCGCACGCCCAGGAAATTTTTTAAATGATGTGCATGCGCACAGGGGTGTGCGTACGCACAGGTATCAAAACATAAAAGGGTCTGTCCACTTGCACAACCTGTGCGAGCGCCCCCAACAGACTGGCCTCCCCAACATGTGCGTGCGCACAGGTCTGTGCGTACGCACAGGTTGCAATTTTTCCTTTGTTGTGTGTGCGCACAAGCTGTGCCAACGCTGCAGGCAGATTGTCTGTCTCTGCGTGTGCACAGGTCACCATTTATGCAGAGTGTGCGTGCGCACAAGGCTGTGCGTGCGTACACATCAGAATACTCAGAATTCTGTAACTTTGTAAAATTTTCAGATTTTTAACACCAACTTTGAATGATCATAACTTCCTCTACGAAATTCCAAATTTCACAAACTTTATACCGATTTAAAGGGTTTTCAAAGATCTTTAATTCTAAGTAAATTTCAACCAATTTTGAAAACCGTGGAAAAAGTTATGATCGAACAAATTTCACTAAAATTTAACTTTTACCCAAAATCACAATTTTCGCAATTCCTACATAAAACACAACCAAACCAACCCAACCACTCCAAAACTCCAATTCTCATCAAATTCAATACTCTATGGCATATTACACCAAACATACCACATTTTTCTTTATCCACAACATCAATATAAATATATCTCATATATCTAACTTCATTAACAATTTTCCAACTATATTACCCATAGATCAACATCAATATCATATTTATCAACATAATCCACTACTCAACTTCACAAATCATGCATCCTCAACATATCACTATAAATCATCATTATTAACTCAAAATTCCTCATTTCATCAAACATCATCATACAACCACAACCAACAATTCAACAACCATTCAAATCCAATCCTATCCAATGGGTCACTAGCCTAAGTGTCCATGAATATTATATACTACATAGAGAAAATCAAAATCATACCTTGGCCGATCCCCAATATGAACCAAATGAGTTTTCAACCAAAATTCAACCACCAAGGTAACTCCAACAAGCACCAACAAGCTCCAAACTCACAATAATCAAGCTATATACATATAAATTACCACAAAATCAACCTAGGGCTCAACATAAACATAATTTCACAAGAGATCAAAGCCTCTTATCTTTCCCAACAGATTTGGATGACAAAACCCAAAGCTAAACAAGGATTAGAGTGAACCTAAACACCAAGAATCACAAGAACTCACTTAGCCATAAACCCTAGGTACCCGAAATTTTGGAGAGCTGAACTGGAAGGATTTCGAGATTACCTCTAGAGTTTCTTGGATGGACTTTGTAGAGCTCTTCGAAAGGAACGCGTAGCCACCGACGACACGCAAATCGGAGCTTTATAGCTCAAGATATGGGCTTGGGAAGATTGAGGTGATTAAGGTTTCTTCTTCCTCTCCTTCCCTCTCTCAAATCTGAAGTGTGTGTGTTTATGGAGGCTAGGGTTCATTAAATGAACCTTTATATATGTTGGACTTGGGCCCAACTTGGGCCCGGTTCAACCCGTTAGCGTTTTTAGCCTGTTTGGCCCAACTTCGGGCCAAACCTTTAAAATTAATGTCCGATTTTCTATTTTTAATGTTTCTCTAAGGTTTTTGACTATTTCAACTTTTTCTTGTGCAGCACCGGGCAGACTTGAACCAGTTCAACCGGTTCAACTGTCGGTTCGCAATTTTTCACAGTTTTTCACAAAAAGCACACTTTCTGACTCGGAACAACCCACTGAATCTAAAAATGATGTTTAAAACCTCAAATTCTCACTCTAACTTCTCGGAATTAAATTTGGACAATATAACCACTTAATTAACCGGTTTGATTAATTGCGGTCCTTACAGAAAATATTATATATTCCATGATTTGTACAGGACCAGATATTGCTCAAGTACTTGCAGTGGTAAGTCGATTTATGGCCGATTTGGGTAAAGAGCATTGAAATACTGTTAAGAGGATCCGGAGATACATTAAAGGGACCTTGAATGTTGTATTATATTTTGGAGGATCGCAATTCATTGTCAATGGATATGTCGATTCAAACTTTGCAGGTGATCTTGATAAACAAAAATCTACTACAAGATATGTGTTCATGCATGCAGAAGGAGCTGTGAGCTGGCTATCTAAATTATAGACTGTTGTAGCTCTATCTACTACAGAAGCTGAATATATGGCAGCTACACAAGCATGCAAGGAAGCTATTTGGATCCAAAGGTTGATGGAGAAATTTGGGCACAAACAATAGCGGATTCCTGTGTATTGTGATTGTCAGAGTGCCTTGCACATTACAAGAACTCTTACTTTTCATTCAAGGATAAAATACATTGGAGTACAATATCACTTTGTTCAGAAAGTAGTAGAAGGGAGTGTTGATATGCAGAATATTCATACTAAAGATAACCTAGCAGATTCCATGACAAAACCCACTGAAAAGTATGAATAATGTAGATTCTCATATGGCCTATTGAATACATGAGCAACATGAATTTTGAAAATTTGCCAAAATTAGCTTTAAGTAGGAGATTGTGAAAATTAGTAAAGCTAATTTTTGAAAATAAATAAATAATAACTAAACAAAATGAAAGGTAATAAACAATTCTATTTTATAACTATAGAATTTTAATGGTTGAAAAAGAGAAGAATTATATACCTTTAATTGACGGATGATTCATATTGAAGAGACTCACTTATAAATTAATTTTTTCCTTAATTCATTTCAATCAATTCATCCAACAAAAATAATAGTAACATTGAGTTACATTGAGAGTTTTTTCTTTGAGAGGTTTTCTCTTATATATAGAGAGAGGTATATTCTCCTTTTGTTAAAAGAGAGAGAGTTATTGTAATCTCGTGATAGAGAGAAGTTGTAATTCTCAAAAAAAGTTATTTTATACAAATTTTTAATTTTTTCATCTCTATATTTTGTTGTGTCATTTGTCTGGTACCTAACAAAAATAAAAACGCAAATCAAACGAACCCTAAGAATGTAAAAAAATTTATAGGCTCAACTTCAACAATTGAACAAAAAAAATCAATAATAACTCAATTGAACATTAAAATAGAGAAACTCATATATAATTAATATATAAAAATTGATCTAATAACACAATAAAATCAAGATTTCATTAGCAATAACAAGGGAGAAAAGTAAATAAAAGCAAACTATTTAAGGAGACTTTCTTTTTTGATTATAAATCCAATTTTTTTAAGAAGTAGAAGACACACTACTTGGAATTGAGAAAATCAACTTTAAAAGCATATATTGTTGCTGAAATGAAAGAGAAAGCGCAAAAACTTAACTATAAAAGCCAAATCTAAGAAAAGGAAAAAAATATTAAAGAGAAAATAGAATGATTCTCTCTAAAACCTAATTTAAAAGCTTAAATCTAAATCTAATTAATTGTATACTATTTTTCTAGGTTTTCTCTTATTTTTCTCCTATTTTTCTGCTCTTGGAGGGACTTGAAAGGCCCAAGTATGCAATTTTACCGATTTTTTTGTTTTGATATTTTTGTATCTTAATTTTGAAAGGCCATTGGTATCACCTAAGTCAGACCTTTGTATTTCAAGTTATAATTCGATTATTGTAAAGAAGTTATATTTGATGAACATTAGAAATATTTGTCACCAATTTTCACTAAGTTTGAGTTCCTCTTTCTACCTAGAATTTCACCCCATTCTTGATAATTAAAAAATATGATCGACATAAAAGTTGTATAGTTTGAGTTTTTTATTTTGATAAATTTAAATTTGTTCCAATTCAATCACTATAACATTTTATAATGAATCTTACATAGCCAATACCCTATATTTCAACATAAAACTTAACAAAATTTATCAAAACCAGTTATATTCAAATTAAAAGAAAATTCATATAATTGATCAATTATCACAACTAAAGAACAGAATACAAAATCAAGTGAAGTTATATGAGAATGCTTAATTCAAACCAAGCAAATATAATCATTAATTAGGTTTTATCAATAATTTATTGAGTAAATAGTCATTTTTAACTATGAAAGATTTAGACGCTGATAAAATTGACCATGAAAAATTGAAATTAAAGTTATACCTATACAAGATAAGTTTTGTTCGACAAAAATGACCAATTGTTCAACATAAATATTATCTTCTTGTATCAACAATAAACATCCATTTCCAAAGACAACAACAACAATATATTTCAATCATGTCCACCACCAAACATGTCCAAAATACGCATCATATATATATTAAGTTGATAACTAGAGTATATAGTTAAATTTATAAGTCTTACATAACCAAATTATAACTACTATCTAAACAGTTCGATTTTCAAAATAACATAACCCACATGAAGATCCTGCCTGTGGCATATGGAGCATTGACATAATCTAGATTTTGAGCAAAGGTTTCATTACATAATTACTTAGCTCTTGGAAAGAAGAAGAGCTCACCGAAATTACTAAAATCTACTGAGGGGCTGGTGGAATAAACCTGGAATGACTCTTGTATTTGAAAAATATGAGAATATAATAGGGGGAGTTTTGCAACTCAGTGAGCAAACATTACATCTATAACCCACACGAGACAATATAAGTTTTACCATGAAAATTATATTTCTTTCTAAAGATGAGAAATTCATATTAATTAATTATGCAAATAAATAGATAAATAATTAAGCGGAATGAACTGAAATGAGAGTTCTCATTCTAGAAGTCAAATCAAATCAAATATTACACACTTAGGGCGGCTCCACCTCTAAGGGTAGTCATTTTCTCTAGTGTGCCCGTATGGTATAATAGATTCAACGTGTGGCCTACACATTGGGCTAGCAATGCCCCTGCTAGCTGAGGTCTGAGTTAGATGCATCTAAGTTAATGTCATAACCGCCGTTAACTATGATTTTCTAGTAAGAGTCTCCCAACCAATCCAAACCAAATCACTTATAACAAATCTCTAATACTTATAACATATCACTAAATTTCATAATAAATCAAATATATATAAGAATGCATACTAAAATTTAATTAAAGTTTAATAAAGTCAAGTAAGAAAATATATATGCTTTATAAAATATATAAATATCGTCCCGTGTGTATTTTTTTTATAAAATTATTAATTTTCAAAAATCAATATTCGTTCCAATAATTTAAAAATCACAACAATCGAATATTTTCAAATGTTAAAAATAACAATTCAATTTAAATATTGATAATAATACACTTAAAAACAATTACAGACATAATATCCAATCACAACAAGATTACAAAGAACCGAAAGCAACTCTGAGCGCATCAACGAGCTACCAAATGATGTCCAAAAACTCTACAACTCTAAAAATATGACAATAATGATATTTGTGAGCTACTAATGTTGTCAATTAATATAATCTTACCCACTTTGACAAAAGTCCCAAATTTTCTAGCCGTAATAACACTAATTCAGATTCATGCATACCCATAAATATAGGGATGATAAAAATTAGGGATATGGCTCATTATTGAGTCAAAGAATTACCTTGAAGCCTCAATAATAACCGGAACTCAAAGTTGAATGCTTTCTTCACTCATTAAGTTGAAATGCCATGATTTGGGAATTTTGAGAAAATGAGATTTTGAAAAAATAGAGATAGAATAGAGAAGAAAAGAAAGTAAGATGATGAATGTGAGTTTGATGATATTAGGTGGTTGGTTATAAAAAGAAGAGATGATGAGATGTAGTTGGGAAGAGAAGGGAAGTGAGGGTTTTAAGTTTTGAATTTTTGGGAAGAAAGGAAAAGAAAAGAAAGACAGAAGCGGGGGGAGTTCATTGAAGAAAAGGGGAGATAAAGGAATGTTTAAGTGGGGGCATGTGCCCCCCACGTGCTCTCCCCTCTTTTTTTTGTTGGTTATTACATTCTCTCCCCCTTAAGAAATTTGGTCCCCAAATTTTAAATTTATATGATAATTACCTTCAGTCTCAAACAATTATGGATACTTGTCGCGCATGGCATCCTTAATCTCCCAAGTTGCTTCTGCTTCTGAATATTTTTTCCAAACAACTTTCACCGATGCTATCTTTTTAGAACATAGTTTCTTTACTTGGCTATCAACTATAGCCATGGGTTCCTCTTCAAATGATAAATCATCCTTTAACTCTATGGCTTGTGGTGCAAGCACATGAGATGGATCAGGAAGGTATTTACGTAACATTGATACGTTAGAGACTAGATGAATCATAGACAAATCAGGCGGCAATGCCAAGCGGTAAGCAATTGTACCTATTATGTCCAATATCTCAAATGGGCCAATGTAGCGAGGACTAAGCTTGCCTCTTTTCCCAAACCTCATCACTCCCTTCATAAGAGACACTCTAAGAAATACATGACCACCCACTGAAAACTCTAAGTTACGCCTTCTGTTATCAACATAAGCCTTCTGCCTATTATGAGATACTAATAAATGTTCTCTTATTATGCAAAAATTCTCAACTGCATCTTGTACCAAATTTGGCCCCAAAAGCTTAACCTTACCAACCTCAAACCACCCAATAGGTGACCTGCATCTTCTCCCATAAAGAGCCTCAAATGGTGCCATTTGAATG
Source organism: Arachis duranensis (assembly GCF_000817695.3). Lineage (NCBI taxonomy): Eukaryota > Viridiplantae > Streptophyta > Magnoliopsida > Fabales > Fabaceae > Arachis > Arachis duranensis. Next base: position 82,056,410 of record NC_029777.3, read on the forward strand.
CTGGCTTGATAACTATTATTATAAGAGAACTTGATCAAAGGTAGATAGCTGTCCCAATTTTCACCAAAATCTAGAACACAACACCTTAACATGTCTTCCAATGTTTGAATCGTCCTTTTCGATTGTCCATCGATTTGAGGGTGAAAAGCGTCCTAAGGTCCAGATGAGTTCCTAACGCTTTCTGAAAATATTTCCAGAAATGAGAGGTGAACTGAGGTCCACGAATTGAAATAATGGACACTGGAATTTCATGTAATTTAACTAACTCATCAACATAAAGTTGAGCATATCAAGCTGCACTAAAAGTTGTTTTCACCAGAAGAAAGTGGGTTGAATTCGTTATTCTATCCACAATTACCCAAATTGAATCAAAACCTTTAAAACTACGAGGTAAACCTATTACAAAATCCATCGTAATCCTTTTCCACTTCCATTTAGGTATCTCAATTTGTTGCAACAACCCAACAGGTCTTTGATGTTCAGCTTTAACCATTTGGCAAGTTAAGCAATGAGAAACAAAAACTCCTATGTCTTTCTTCATGCATTCCCACCAAAATAATTGTTTCAAATCTTGATACATCTTATTGGAGCTTGGATGAACTGTGTACTTGGAATTGTGAGCCTCTCCTAAAATAGCTTTCTTCAAGTCGTGGTTATCTAGCACACATAAGCATTGACCACAACGTAAAACATCTTGATCAAGAGAAAAGTTAGAGATCCTCCCATTGCAAACATCTTGCATAAGCTTTCTTAGTTTTGGGTCATCACTTTGTGCAGCTTTGATCTGTTCTATCAGAGAAGATTGGGCTCGAATATGTACTAAGAAAACTCCTGATTCTCCAAGGCCGAATTGAATTCCACCGGCCTCCAATTGATGGACTTCTTGAACAATTGGTCTCCTCACAAGAGTGATATGGGCCAAGCTACTCATAGATTTTCTACTGAGGGCATCTGCTACAACATTTACCTTTCCAGGATGATATAAAATGGTACAATCGTAATCTTTTATCAACTACATCCATCTCTGTTGCCTCAAATTTAAATCCTTCTGTTGAAATATATACTTCAAACTCTTGTGATCCGTATAGATCTCACAGATCTCACCATAAAAGTAGTGCCTCCAAAATCTTTAAAGTAAAAATGACCGCTGCCATTTCTAAGTCATGAGTTGGATAATTCTGCTCATGCTTCTTGAGTTGTCGCGAGGCATAGGCAATAACGCGGCCATGCTGCATCAACACACAACAAAGTCCTATCTGAGATGCATCACAAAAGACTGAGAAGCCCCTAGACCCAGAAGGAAAAACAAGAATAGGTGCTGAGGTTAGACAAGCCTTAAGCGTCTGGAAACTTTTCTCACACGCTTCTGACCATTGAAACTTTACATTCTTCTGAGTTAACTTGGTTAATGGTGTAGAAATTCTCGAAAAATCCTTGATGAATCGCCGATAGTAGCCGGCAAACCCTAGAAAGCTACGAATTTCTGTCACTATAGTAGGCCTTGGCCACCTCTGAATGGCTTCCACCTTCTTTGGATCCACCATGATTCCATCTTTTGATACAACGTGCCTCAAAAAATTCACTTGATCAGGCCAAAACTCACATTTAGAAAACTTAGCATAAAGCTTGTGATCCCTCAAGGTTTGCAACACAATCCTCAAATGATACTCATGCTCTGTAACACTTTTCAAATACACCAAAATGTCATCGATGAAGACAATAACAAAATGATCTAAGAAAGGTTTGAAAACATGGTTCATCAGATCCATGAAAGCTGCTGGCACATTTGTCAAACCAAAGGACATTACTAAGAACTCATAGTGTCCATAGCAGTTATGAAAGGCAGTTTTTGGAATGTCTTCCTCTTTTATCTTCAATTGATGCTACCCTGAACACAGGTCAATTTTAGGGAAACAGGTAGCTCCTTGAAGTTGATCAAACAAATCATCAATCCTTGGCAATTGATACTTGTTGCGAACAGTTAACTTATTGAGCTGACAATAATCCACACATAGTCGCATCGTTCCATCCTTCTTCTTTACGAAAAGAAAAGGAGCTCCCCATGAAAAAGTGCTAGGACGAATGAATCCTTTCTCCAATATGTCTTCCAATTGAACCTTTAATTCTCGTAACTTAGTTGGAGCCATACGATAGGGAGGAATGGACACAGGTTGGACTCCCGGAGCTAATTCTATGGAAAACTCAACTTCGCAGTCAGGTGGCATCCCTGGTAGCTCATCGGGGAACACGTCAGGAAATTCTCTAACAATAGGAACCTGATTAAGGCACTTCAGCATTAAGATCTCTAATAACTACCAAAAATCCTTGGCTCATCTTATCCATCAATTGTATAGCACTCATCGACGAAATGATGCTAGCTAAAGTTGGACAATCGTTGACGTTTGGATTTTTTCTAGTAAAGAATTTATAAAAATAGTCGCGTTGTAGATATAGCTTCTAAACTAACAGAAATCCCTTCGTACAAAAGTTTTGGTTGTCACAAGTAACAAACCCCTTTGAAATTGATAACTGATGAGCGGATAATTTATACGCTTTTTGGCATTGTTTTTATATAGTTTTTAGTAAGTTTAAGCTACTTTTAGGGATGTTTTCATTAGTTTTTATGTTAAATTCACATTTCTGGACTTTACTATGAGTTTGTGTGTTTTTCTGTAATTTCAGGTAAATTCTGACTGAAATTGAGGGATTTGAGCAAAACTCTGAAGAAGGCTGACAAAAGGACTGCTGATGCTGTTGGAATCTGACCTCCCTGCACTCGAAATGGATTTTCTGGAGCTACAGAACTCCAATTGGCGCGCTCTCAACGGCTTTGGAAAGTAGACATACTCACTCATGTAAACCCTAGTAGCTAGTCTAGTATATATAGGACATTTATCTATTGTATTAGACATCCTGGATTGTATTTGGAATCCTGTGATCACGTTTTGGGGGCTGGCCATTCGGCCATGCCTGAACCCTTTGCTTATGTATTTTCAACGGTGGAGTTTCTGCACATCATAGATTAAGGGTGTGGAGCTCTGCTGTACCTCAAGTATTAATGAAGTTCTATTATCTTTTATTCAAATCTCTTTTATTCTTATTCCAAGATATTCATTCGTACCCAAGAACATGATGAATGTTATGAGTCAGATTACCCTCATTATCATTCTCACCTATGAACGCGCGTGATTGACAACCACTTCCGTTCTATATGCAACAGAGCTTGAATGCGTATCTCTTAGATTCCCCAACAGAATCTTCATGGTATAAGCTAGATAGATGGCGGCATTTATGAGGATCCAGAAAGTCTCACCTTGTCCGTGGTATTCCGAGTAGGATCCTGGGAATCCGGAAAGTCTAACCTTGTCTGTGGTATTCCGAGTAGGATTCCGGTAATGAATGACTGTGACGTGCTTCAAACTTGTAACCTGCTGGGCGTTGGTGACAGACGCAAAAGAGGGATTCTATTCCAGTAGGGGAGGGAACCAACCGGTGATTAGTCGTACTGTGACAGAGTGCGTG
>NC_029777.3:82060073-82092359 GCF_000817695.3 Arachis duranensis
GAAAGTAGCCACAGTTGATGGTGAACCCCTATACAAAGCTTGCCATGGAAAGGAGTAAGAAGGATTGAGTAGAAGCAATAGGAGGGCAGGCGTTCGAGAGCTCTACAGCATCTCCATCCGCTTATCTGAAATTCCCACCAATGAATCTGCATAAGTGTCCTATCCCTTTTATTATTCCTTTTTATTTATTATAATCACAATTACCCTTTAATCTCCCTAACTGAGATTTGCAAGGTGACCATAGCTTGCTTCATACCAACAATCTCTGTGGATTCGACCCTTACTCACGTAAGGTTTATTACTTGGACGACCCAGTACACTTGCTGGTTAGTTGAACGGAGTTGTGAATTCAACCAGTGCCATAATAAAGCTTTCACTCAAAATCCAAAGAACGCATAAATCACAATTTCGTCCACCAATAACCGAGTATTTAAACCTCGGGTCGTCTTCTCAAGGAATTGCAGGGAGGTATGTTCTTATTATTGGTTATGAAAAAATGTGTTTTGGGGTTTTGGATTAAGGTAAAAAGTTAGTTGAATGACAAGTAAAATAAAATAATAATAGCTGTAAAATAAACTCTTGGCAAGGTATGAGAAATTAGAAGTCCTATCCTGGTTATCCTTATCAATTGTGATGAGAATTGGATTTTTCTCCCACTTTGTTAACCTCTAACTATGAAGGTAAGTTAAGTGGATGAATTAATTCGAATCCTCAAGTCCCAGTCTTTCCTTGGGAAAAGTTGGAGTTATTGGATCTCGAATTAATTCTTGAAGAACTCCAATTTTCAGTCAACAATGAGTTTGATAACTCAAGAGTTACCAATTAATCAACCAAAGTCAAAAATATAGAAAGCTAAACTGAAAACATAAATATCTGGAATACCTCAAATTATATTGAATGAAAATGTCAATTCTAACACAGACAATATCCATAAGCCAATTAGGCAACATATACCAAACACAAATAAAAGCTTCAGAGTAAACAAAAATAGAAGAGAAAATAAATAGTAACAGGAATATTGAACCTGTGATGAAGAAGTTGAAATCCTAATCCTAATCCTAATCCTAAGAGAGAGGAGAGAACCTCTCTCTTTAAAAACTACATTTAAACTATGAAAAGTGAATTATGAGAGCATGATCTGAAGTCTCTTTCATTTTTCCACTTTGCAGCCTTTAATCCGTGTTTTCTGAGCTTGAAACTAGGCCGGAAATAGCCCAGGATTCGCTGTTTGCGAATTCTGCCACGTTGATTTTCGCAGATGCGACGCGTCTGCGTGGATGACGCATTCGCGTCGCCTATCTATACGGCCAATATGGTAAATTATATATCAAATCGAAGCTCCGGACGTTAGCTTTCCAACGCAAATAAAACCGCATTATTTGGACCTCTGTAGCTCAAGTTATGGTCGTTTTAGTGCGAGAGGGTCAGGCTGACAGCTTTGCAGTTTCTTCAACTTCTTGTATTCCTTCCACTTTTGCATGCTTCCTTTCCATCCTCTAAGCCATTCTTGCCCTGTAATCCCTGAAATCACTTAACACACATATCAAGGCATCTAATGGTAATAAGAGAGGATTAATAATAAGCAAATATAAGATCAAAGAAGCATGTTTTCAATCATAGCACAAAATCAGGAAGGAAAATGTAAAACATGCGAATTGTATGAATAAGTGAGTAAAGAGTTGATAAAAACTACTCAATTGAGCATAAGATAAACCATAAAATAGTGGTTTATCAATCGTCATCCTTAAAAATAAAAGGTGAGATGCCCAGAATGTCAAACTTCATAGTTTTGGAGTAACAACCCACATCAGCATGACAAGTTGCTAACTAATCCATGCCTAGGATAACATCAATATCTTCCATTGGTTCTAGAAGAATTAAGTCTGCTAAGGTATCAACCATATTAATTCTAACGACACAAGACTGAAACACGACAAGAACCACCGTGGTGACTCCAAGTGGAGTGCCAACATGAAAAGGGTGGGATAACAGTTCAGGTTGTTTATCAAAACGAGATGTAAGATGTGGAGATACATATGAATAATGAGATTCCATATCAAATAACACTCGAACATCTAAAGAACAAACTTGTAAAGTACCTGCCACCACAGCATTAGAAGCTTGAGCATCCTAACATATCAAAGCGTACACACGTGCCTGACCTCGCCCTCTTTGACTTCCTCCTCTATTATGAGTCTGACCCCTGCCGCCAGCTCCTCTCCCACTAGAACCAGAAGAATTTCCAATAAACATAGTTGAAGATGATGGTATTGGTGTTGTAGGACGTGCAATACCTAGGGCAAAGCCTCCTCTAAAATTTGGACAATCTCTCCTAAGATTATCAGATTGACCATAACCAAAATATGCTCCAGTGGCCTTGAAACATATACCAGAATGGTAGATCCCACACTGCTGATAGTAAGATTTAGTTGGTCTTGTCTGATTAGAACCATGTGCGCTAGATTGAGGGGTGCCCCCCAACAAAAGGTATTAGACTCGAAACACTCATGGGAACAGATCCAGAAGAAGCAACTCCACCGAAAGATGTTTGAGGACGAGCTCGATAACCCGAATAACCATGCAGATTGGTCTAACCATGATGAAACTGAAATCCCCCTGAACTAGATCCACCAGAAAATTGTCCTTTCATCTTGGGCTTCTTACCAGCATCCTTAAAAGCATTTCTCTCCGCTATCCCAGCTTCAATTCAATAAGCAGAGTTTAGGATGTCCTTAAAAGATATGCGTCTGACTTCAGGCATAAGAGTAGTGAACATAGGTTCTGCTAACCCACGAACGAACCAGCAAACTTTCATCTCATCTGAATTCACCAAGTACGGAGCACTCTTAGAAAGTTTAGTAAACTCCTTAGCATATTCAGTCACTGTCATATTCTCTTGCCTTAATCTTTCAAAGGCAACTGCATCTTCTGCTTGCTTGTTAGCTGGACAAAATTGAGCAAGAAACTCTGATGAGCTAAATTTTGTCGGTATAGAATTTTTCCAATAGGATTATGTCGTGAGTATAGTCCACACTAACAAGCTATAACTCATCAAATAAAGAAAATGTGTGTCCATAATTTAAATCAATAATCGAGAGTATTAGTCTCGAGTCGTTCTCCCTAGGAGTTGTCCTAAGGTGCACATTATTGGCTAGGAGTCTCTTGGTGTTCGAAGTTGAATACGAAAAATGTAAACAAGCTTGCATAAAAGTAATGAACAAATAACAATGAAACTAAGGGACACAAGAATTTGAAATCAAGCAAGAGTAAATGCAAGCAATCAATATAAAAGCCTTGGCTAGGGTTGAGGATTGGAAGTCCTATCCTCATTATCTCCATCAATTGCAACATCAATTGGTTATTGCTCCACTTAGTTAACCTCTAATTATGAAGGAAAGTCAAGTAGAGATAATCAATTTGAGTCCACAAGTCCTAGTCTAATCCTAAGGAGAGACTAGAGTTAGTGTCATTCAAATCAATTAGCAATTCTCCAATTGTCAATCAACAAATGACCTTGACAATTTAAGTGTTTCCAATTACTCAACCCTTAAGCCAAGAGTTGAAGATCTACTCCATAGCTATAGTTGACATTTTCTCAAGCATTTGGTAAGAAATAATGGAAGACATCATGAAATTGAGAAGAAGATGTGAATTAAAGCTATCTATTGCAAATAATTAACAACAATCAAACAATTAACGATAATTAACATGAAATTCCTCAATTCATTAATAGAAATCAAAGTAACAAGGTTTAGATCCAAGATCTACAATGCTAGAGTAACAAGAACACTAAATTGAGAGTAGAAAAGAAAGATCTAAAACTAGAGCAATGTGAAATTAAATCAAATTTAGATCTAACCAAAGGATCCAAGTGCAATTGAAGTTGGAAAAGCCAAAAACCTAGAGAGAAGTTAGAGTTTCTCTTTCAAAAAGTGTAACTTCCAAAAGCTAACTCTCAAAATATCTAAATGTGTGAAATGTGTGAATCCCCTTCAATCCTTGGCTCTTTTAATCTTTTCCAGCCAGAATTCCACCCAAAATTGGGTCATGAGCTACTCTGAAATCGCCAGGCATGTTTTCATTAAAGAAGTCACGTGCGCGCGTCACGCGTACGCTTCAAGTGTGCATATGCGTCGATGAGAGTTCTGGCGAGCCACACATATGCATCCCTTTTTGTGCGCCAATTCCAAGATCCAGCTCCCCATGCGTGCGCGTCGTCTGTGCGTGCGCGTCGATGCTCGTGCTCCAAAGCTCCATTTTTATGCTCCTTCCACTTATGGATGCTTCCTTTCCCTTTTCTAGACCATTGTTGCCCCTATAAGCTCTGAGATCACTTAACAAATAGATCACGGCATCGAATGGTAATAATGGGAGATAAAAATATAGCTCATTTAGGGCCTAAAAAGCATGTTTTCAACCATTAAGCAAAATTAGGAAGTAAACATAAAACCATGCATTTTATGTGGATAAGTGTGAAGGAAGTTGATGAAATCCTCTAAATTACGCACAAAATGTACCACAAAATAGTAGCACATCAAATCTCCCCACACTTAAACCAAACATGTCCTTATGCTAAAGATTAAAAGACCAAAGATCATAGGAGAAGGAGTTTATTGATATGCAATTTACCTAAATGCATGCAACTAATGCAAATGTATCTACCTACTTGGCTAAAGGTGAATCACCTTCCAAGAATGTGTATATAAGAGCACATAGGGCTAAAATGACAAACAATTCATAATCCTACCAATTCAAAGCATCAAAGCGGAGTGTATATACTTGCATGAAGAAAGCTTGTGAAAGATAGGAACAAAGAGTTGAGCATCAAACCCTCACCGAAAGTGTTTGCACTCTAGTCGCTCAAGTGTTAGGGTCGATTCACTCAATTCTCCTCTAATAATGCTTTCTAAGATTTGTTTTTCATCTAACAATCAACACTTATTCAATGCATGCATACACATATCATGAGGTCTTTTCTTAGGTTGTAATGGGGCTAGGGTCATGGTAAGGTTATTGATAAGCGGATATTTTATACACTTTTTGGTAGTGTTTTCATATAGTTTTTAGCATATTTTATTCACTTTTGTTATGTTTTTATTAATTTTTATTCAAAAATTATATTTCTGGACTTCACTATGGGTTTGTGTGTTTTTTTTTGTAATTTAGGTATTTTCTGGCTGAAATTGAGGGACCTGAGCAAAAATATGATTCAGAGGCTGAGAAAGGACTACAGATGCTGTTGGATTCTGACCCTCCTGCACGCGAAGTGGATTTTCTGGAGCTACAAAAACCCAATTGGCGCGCTCTTAATTGCGTTGGAAAGTAGACATCTTGGGATTTCCAGCAATGTATAATAGTTCATACTTTGCCCGAGATTTGATGGCTCAAACTGGTGTTAAACGCCAGCCAGAAACCCTTTTCTGGCGTAAAACACCAGAACTGGCACCAAAACTGGAGTTAAACGCCCAAATTGGCACCAAAGCTAGCGTTTAACTTCAAGAATGGCCTGTGCACGTGAAAGCTTCAAAGCTCAGCCCAAACACTCACCAAGTGGACTCCGAAAGTGGATTTCTGCACTATCTGCACTTAATTACTCATTTTTTGTAAACCTAGGTTACTAGCTTAGTATAAAAACTACTTTTAGAGATTCATTTAGGGACTTATGACATTTTTTACATTTCATATTGTATCTTTGATGGCATGAGTCTCTAAACCCCATAGGTGGGGGTGAGGAGCTCTGCTGTGTTTCAATGGATTAATGCAATTACTACTGTTTTCCATCCAATTACGTTTGCTTCTATTCTAAGATATTCACTCGTACTTCAATATGATGATTCGTGATACTCATCATCATTATCAAATCCATGAACGCGTGCTTGACAACCACTTCCATTCTATCTGAGCTCAACGTAGTCATTGGGCGACAGCTTGAGTGCGTATCTCTTGGGCTCCTGATCCACAAGTTTGATTGCTTCTCCTAATAGCAGAGCATTCGAATCCGTGAGATCATAACCTTTGTGGTAAAGGATGGAAATAATTGGCAGCATTCCTGAGATTCAAAAAGTCTAAACCTTGTCTATGATATTCCGAGTAGGATCTGGGAACGGATGACTGTGACGAGCTTCAAACTTGCGAATGTTGGCACAGTAACAGTGTGCAAAAGGATAAATGTATTCTATTCCGACACAAGTGAGAACCGACAGATGATTAGCCCTACGAGAACCGTAGCTGGACCATTTTCACTGAGAGGACGGATGGTAGCCGTTGACAACGGTGATCCACCAACACATAGCTTGCCATAGAAGGAGCCATGCGTGTTTGGAGAAGAAGACAGTTGGAAAACAGACATTCAGAGGGTAGAGCATCTCCGAAACCTCAACTTGTTCACCATTACTGAATAACAAGTATCATTTATTTCATGTTCTTTTACTATTTGCAAACAAAACTCTTTTTATTATTAAACTCTTGACTAAGAGTTACAGGATAACCATAGCTTGCTTCAAGCCAGCAATCTCCGTGGGATCGACCCTTACTCACGTAAGGTATTACTTGGACGACCCAGTGCACTTGCTTGTTAGTTGTGCGGAGTTGTGAAAAGTGTGATCACAATTTCGTGCACCAGTTATATATATGGATAAGTGAGCTCAAGAATTGAATCTTTGATCAACATAAGCTTCCCACCTAACTTATATAACAACCTATAACAATATAAGACAAGCCTAACTACCCATTCTTCACCCTTTCACATACTCATGCATTCTTTCTTTTTATCACAACACATATGCATTGATTATTATTGAGCTTCACTTTGGGGCATTTTGTCCCCTTTTTATTACTTTTCTTTTTCTTTCTTTTTCTATTTTTTTTCTTTTTTTGATATATATATATATATTTTCTTTTTTATTTTCTCTTTCTTCTTTTTTTTTTCTTTTTGCAATAAAGCATATACAAGAGCATCAATGTATATGGTTTTACATTTAATTAACACATGAGTATATATCCAATTCCCAATGTTTTCAATAAAAATACAACACACACCTTTTCCCAACCAATGTCCCGAGTTTTTCCACACTTGAATGATGCACACACTCACTAGCCTAAGCTAATCAAAGATCCAAATAAAGGACATTCATTGTTTTTCGCTTTACGTCTTGTAATGTGCTAATATTGAGAACAAAGGGGATTAAAATAAACTCAAAGTTGGCTAACAATGGTTGATGGAAGGTAGGCTTTTTGGGTAAGTGAGATAAATGAAATGATGACCTCAATCATATATATGCATTCATACAAGAAATAGTGGACATAAAGAATCAAACAAATCAAAGATTACACTCATAGAAGGAGAACAATGCACACAAGAATGGTAATAAGTGGTTATAAGATCTAGCCACATAATTAGGCTCAAAACTCGCAAGCTTGTGTTCTTAGCTCAAAATCATTGTTCCAAAATACATTCTTCAAGTAAGATTAACACAAAAAATTTTCAAATTGGTAGTGTGCCCTATAGATGATTTCTTGGAAAAGAAGTTATCATCCTGACTAACCAAGTAGTCCTAACATGCACAGAGTGTCCCAACACAAAAACTAACCATGAAATCTATCATAAGTAACGAAAGAAAAATCAAAATCATGGGTGTTAAAAGGGAAAAATTATTACCTACGGAGATCGGTCGAACGACCTTTCCACACTTAAGAATTAGCAAGGTCCTCCGTGATATTGGTAAGGCGCAAGGGGTGATCGGGTTTGGAACTTCCACTATCTTTCTCGTGAATGCTATATTCACTTAAGTTTGAAGTGGATGTGGAGATCTCCGGCTCCTCTATAGGTGGTGTCATAAAGCCCAAAAGCTTCTTCACATAAGCAAGTCGGCTTTGGTTACGCCGTTCATATCGGTCTGTCTTCCTATGGAGATCTACAAGCAATTGATGGGTTGACTTTGGTGGTGCGAATGTAGTGGTAGGGATAGTGGAAGGGAGGGCTATGTCAAGGCTCGGGGTGTCCATGGGAGGCTGGAGATATTTTCCACTTGGGACGAGATCGCCTTTTGCCGGAATTGTAGCTTTCATGTCTGTAGCCTCGCAAGGGACACCAGCAGCGGCAATCAAGTCCGATACCAAAGCGGGGAATGGTAGGTTACCCTTGGCATGGACTCGACCCATCGCTTGTCAGATGAGGAGGGGAATGTTGACTGGCCTCTCCGTAAGTATGCACCAAACAAGGAGGGCGAGGTCCGCCGTGATGGATGACTTATGGGTGCTAGGTAGCACGTAGTGAGATAAGATCTGGGCCCATGTTCTAGCCTCTACAGTGAGATGACGTGCATCAATGCTGTTAGGCCGGGATCTTTGGCTCCCTCGGGTCCAAAATGACTCCGGTCCGGCAATAACCCCGCGGTTAGCATCCCAATCAAAAACAAACTCGATATCATCATGCTGGCGTAAGACCTTTTGGTAACCATCCATGTCCTCCGGTACCGGTAAAACATTAAGCGCTTGCTGAATAGCCTCTTCCGAAACCGGGACTTGCTTCCGGCGCACATAAACCGACTGAAGAGAAGGGAGGTGGTAGTTGGTGTAAAACTCTACCACCCAAGAAAGGTTGGCCTCTTGCGGTCTTCGCATGAGAAACTCCCATCCTCGCTGCTCAATGCAGGGTATCAAATAATGAGCAATGTGATCCAGTGGGGCGAGTAGATGCTCAGAATGATAGTTCCTCTCAACCATGGCGGGGAACATGAGCTCACAGTAGCGGTTGGGAAACTTTGTGGGGTCCCTAGCTGGCTTGCCCTTCTCCTGTTCAAAAAACATGAACAATTGGTGTCGCCTTCTTTAAGAGGGGTTTAGCTCCTAGTGTAGGGTGCGCCTTGGAGGTTGACTTTTGGGGTGCCCTCTTTGTGGCTGGTTTCTTCGACGCCGTCTCCTTGCCTTTCTTGGTGGCCATCCTGAAAAAGAAAGGAAAAGGGAAAATATTAAACTCAAATAACCATCATTTGGAAAGTAACATGCAAGTGAAAAGTAATGCCGAAAAGGAATGGTGCATCTTGAGGACATGACAGCTGCAACATGTGATCAAGACAATAATAAAATCAAGGGGCATAACACTTAGCATGGGGTGTAAGAGCGAGTAAAGCATGCAACAAGGCATGAAAAGGATAACTCAAGCATCAATAATAATCAAGAAGCAAGTCATGGGTAATGAGCATAAGAATAGTGAACAAGAAGCGAAATAGGCTCAATGCATTTGGGGAAGAGCAACTGTGTGAAGAAGAAGCACCAAGGTGAGAGCATGAGGTCAAATTGAACCAAAATGGTATAGGTGCCTTTCATCAAACACGTGGTGTGCAAAATTCAAAATATGAGTAAGTAGGAGAAATTCAAACATGTACAAGCTCAAATGAACTACCAAACAACAATACAACACCACATAGTCATAAAGGGATCAAAAGACATCAAAATGTACCATCAAAGCAAGAGAAAGCTTAAAGTTCAACACCCATGAAAAATACGAAAGGAAGGAAAGCAAACAAGCAAGAACTAATCAAGAAAAATGCAACTAAGAAGAAAAGAAAGGAGGGACTAGATGCAACTAGTAAGAGAAAAGAAATTTTAAAATAAGAGCTAAGAAGAAGGATTAGGAGTGAACCTTGAGAAGAGGAAGAAATCAAGGTGGAATGTGAGTAGAAGATAGGGGTGGAGAGAGAGGAGAGAGAAATTAGGGCCGCCGGAGATAAGGTGGTGGAAGATGGGAAGAGAATAAAGAAAGGGATGGAAGAAGAAGGGTGAGAAAATGGGTTAAAATGAGTTGCGCTGGTATTCAGGTGCGTCAGGGGATCGACGCGTAAGCGTCTCTCATGCGTGCGCGTGGGTGGCAGAGAAAAGAGGGGACGCGTACGCGTCAAGGGACGCGCACGCGTGGGTAAAGTTGTGCCTTAGGAACAAAGTTGGCACAAAGTAGGCCTAACTCTCGAGTTGTTTGTACCAAGAATGGCGTGCAGCACTATTGACGCGTACGCGCACTGCTCGCATACGCGTGGATTTCAAAAACGGCGATCAACGCGTACGCGTCGCCCACGCTTACGCGTGGGTCGCCTGGCAAAGTGGGCATAAAGTAGGCATAACTCTCGGGTTTCGGCACCAGAGAGTCTGAAATTCGCAATCGACGCATACGCATCGCCCACGCTTACGCGTGGGTGTGCGAAATGGCAAGAGACGCGTAAGCGTCACCCACGCTTACGCATAAGTCGCAATTGTGCTTTTGGCACAAAAGAGGCACAAAGTGGGCATAACTCTCGGGTTTTTCCACTAGAGAGTTGTGAAACCATGCCGACGCGTATGCGCATAGCACACTTGCGCGTGGATGGCTCCTATTTTTTTTCATATACATGAGGAGGGCCAATTATAGCACAAATTGGTAGTAATGCATGCTAAAGGGATCAAAAACATCAAAAATCTCATGTAACTTCAACCTTAAGCATTTCTTCAACATCTCAATTCAATCAAACCATTATCAATGAACTCCTCATGAGCAATTTTTTTAACATGAAGATCAAGCAAAATGAAATTCTACTATGAAGAAACTCACAAATCAAGCAATCACAAAAGTCTCAAAGAATCAAAAGAGCTATGTGCAAAAAGACTATGTACAAAGGTAGATCACACCATGGTGGGGTGTCTTACACCTAGCACTTTTGTTTAACATCCTTAAGTTGGACGGTCATGATCTCAAATGGCTTCGCCTTCGAGTGCATCCTCAAGAAGGAACACCTCAACCTCTTTGCTGCTTTTCATCTTCTCCCCATGGTATAGCTTTAGATGATGACCATTCACTTTGAAGATGTTGGGGCTTGAAGGGTTCCTTAGGTGGTAGACCCCATATGGTTCGGCCTTCTCCACTCTATAGGGGCCCTCCTACCTTGATCTTAGCTTTCCGGGCATCAACATTAACCTAGAGTTATAGAGGAGAACTAGTTCTCTGGCTCTAAACTCTCTCCTTTTTATATGTTGATCATCCACCGCTTTCATCTTCTCCTTGTAAAGCCTTGAATTCTCATAGGCTTCCAATTGAAACTCCTCAAGCTCCACCAATTATAACTTCCTTTCGATTCCAACCCCAAATCCTATGTTGCATTCTTTTATGTCTCAATACGCTTTATGCTCTATCTCCACCAGGAGATGACAAGCCTTCCCATAGACTGACCGCAACGGGCTCATACCAATTGGCATTTTGTAGGCTGTCCGGTAAGCCCAAAGCGCATCACCGAGCTTAGAACTCCAATCTTTCCTATGAGGTTTCACAACCTTTTCCAATATGCCCTTGATTTCCCGATTGGAGACTTCGGCTTGGCCGTTCATTTGGGGGTGGTATGCCGTGGCCACTTTGTGAATGATGCCATACTTCTTCATTAGCCCTGCCATTCTCTTGTTGCAAAAATGAGAGCCTTGACAACTCACGATTGCTCGTGGTGATCCAAAGCGACAAATTATATTATTGCAAACAAAAGAAAGCACTACATTAGCATCATTGGTTCTAGTGGAGATTGCCTCCACCCACTTAGAAACATAGTCAACGGCTAGAAGGATATACATGAAACCATTAGAATTTGGAAAAGGCCCCATAAAGTCAATACTCCAAACATAAAAAATCTCACAAAATAACATGGTTTGTTGGGGGTATTTCATCCCTCTTGGAGATATTTCCAAATCTAAGACATGGCAGACAAGATTTACAAAAGAGAGATGCATCTTTTAAAAGTGTAGGCCACCAAAAGCCACAATCTAAGACCTTCCGAGCCGTCCTTTGAAGACCAAAATGGCGACCACTATTGGAAGAGTGGCAAGCCTCCAAGATAGCTTGATGCTCGGATTGTGGTATGCACCTCCGAATTACTTGAGCCGCACCATATCTCCATAAGTACGGGTCATCCCATACATAATATTTGGATTCGCTTTCAAGCTTATCCTTTTGATGTTGAGAGAAATCGCGAGGAAAGGTGCGAGCAACCAAGTAATTCGCAATAGGTGCATACAAAGGGATAACTTCGGAGATTGCTAGCAAGCCCTCAAGAGGGAAAGTATCATTAATAGGAGTGGAATCGCCCTTTGTGTGCTCAAAGCGACTCAAGTGGTCCGCCACTAAGTTTTGCAAACCACTCTATCTTTGATTTCAAGGTCAAATTCTTGCAATAGCAACACCCATCTTATCAACTTTGATTTGGATCCCTTTTTGGCCAACAAATATTTCAATGCCACATGATTCGAGTATACTACCACCTTAGAGCCAAGTAGATAAGCCCGAAATTTATCCAAGGCAAAGACAATAGCTAACAATTCTTTTTCGGTGGTACTATAATTAAATTGTGCTCCATCTAAAGTCTTAGAGGCATAGGCAATGACATAAGGAGTTTTACCCTCGTGCTGACCTAGCGCTGCTCCCATCGCATAGTTTGAGGTGTCACACATGATCTCAAATGGTCTAGTCCAATCCGGTCCTCTCACTATGGGAGCTTGGGTCAAAGAAATTTTGAGCTTGTCAAAGGCCTCCATGCACTCTTCACTCAATTCAAAATTCCACATCCTTTTGCAACAATCGAGAGAGAGGTAATGCCACCTTACTAAAGTCCTTAATAAATCACCGATAAAACCTGCATGTCCAAGAAACGCACGGACTTCCCTCACAGAAGAGGGATAAGGCAAACTAGAAATAACATTGACCTTTGTCGGATCCACGGAGATCCCGTCATTAGAGACGATGTGCCCTAAAACAATACCTTGTCTAACCTCTCTAATACTTTTGCAAGATTGTCTAGGCAAAGGACAAAGGAGTCCCCATAAACACTAAAATTGTCCATGAACACCTCCATGCATTGCTCCAAAAGATCCGCAAATATACTCATCATGCACCTTTGGAACGTTGCTGGTGCGTTGCACAAGTCAAATGGCATTCTCTTATACGCATACGTTCCGAAGGGGCATGTGAAGGTTGTTTTCTCTTGGTCTTAGGGAGCAATGTAAATTTAGAAATAACCGGAATATCCATCTAAGAAACAATAATGAGATTTACCACATAGGCGATCAAGCATTTGATCGATGAAGGGCAATAGAAAGTGATCCTTCCTAGTGGCCAAGTTTAAGCGCCGATAGTCAATACATACCCTCCATGAGTTTTGGACTCTTGTGGCTATAAGCTCCCCTTGTTTATTCTTGATTGTAGTAACACTGGATTTCTTTGGAACCACTTGGACGGGGCTCACCCATTCACTATCCGAAATCGGATAGATAATGTCTGCTTCTAATAATCGGGTGACCTCCTTTTTCACAACCTCAAGAATGGTAGGATTTAGACACCTTTGAGGTTGTCTAACGGGTTTGGCTCCTTCTTCTAAGAAGATTCAGTGTTCACACACTTGGGGACTAATGCCAACCAAGTCCGCCAAGCTCGATCCAATGGCCTTCTTGTTCCTCCTCAAGACATTAAGCAACCTCTCTTCTTGGTTGGAAGTGAGCTCCCTTGCAATTATTACTGGGAACTTTTGGTTCTTCTCAAGAAAGGCATATTTAGGTGGGTTGGGAGTAGCTTCAAATCCATATTTTGTTCATAACATGGGACTTTGTCTTCCGGTATCATTGGAGGTGATGTGGTATCTTCTTCATATACATGGGAACTCCCCACACTTGGGTATTGGTTCATACTCTTTCTATCAAAGCCATCTTGATGGACTTTGGCTACAACATTATCAAGCAAATCACACTGGAAGATAGAGTGATCCTCCGGTGGATGTCTCATAGCTTCATCAAGATTAAAGCTCACTTCTCTTCCATCGATCTCAAATGAATAGGTGCCCGAAAACGCATCCAATTTGAACCGGGAGGTCTTCAAGAATGGCCTCCCAAGCAAAATAGATGATGTCCTACTGGAGTCACTGGAGGGCATCTTGAGAATATGGAAATCAATTGGGAAGACCAACCCCTTTATACTCACTAGAATATCCTCCGCTATACCAACGACAGAAATTATGCTTTTGTCCACTAAAACAAATCGGGCGGCCGACCGTTTCAACGGTGGAAGCTTTAAGACCTCATAGACGGACAAAGGGCATAATACTCACACAAGCGCTAAGATCGCACATACAATCAACAAATTGGACTCCATCTATGGTGCAAGTTACTAGGCAAGGGCCGGGGTCACCACACTTTTCCGGCACACCATCCATTAAAGCGGAAATTGAGCTCCCCAATGGTATGGTTTCTAATTCACAAATTTTTTCCTTATGCATACATAAGTCCTTTAGAAACTTTGCATATTTAGGCACTTGGCGGATAGAATCAAAGAGAGGAATGGTTACCTCAACCTTCTTGAACATCTCCACCATTTTGGGGTCTAACTCAACTTGCTTCTTAGTCTTCCTTGCCAATGTGGGAAATGGTATTGGAGTCGCTTCTTGCAAGACATCCCCATCCTTGGGCATTCCGCCCCTTGGTTGAGCAATCACTTCGTCAACTACCTCTTGGGCTTCATCCTCTTCTTCAACTTCTTCTATCTCAACCACATCCTCATCTTGAGTGACCTCTATTGGGCTTGGCTCTTCATGAATCCTTTCTTGCAATTTGGTGCTAGACCTTAAGGTAATGGCATTGATGCCACCCTTGGGGTTGGATAAAGGTTGAGAGGGTAAGGCGCTAGAACTTGAGGCTTGAGGGGTGGAGGTAGAGGGTGGTTCCATGCAGGTTATAAGGGCTTGAAGAGTGGATGTAAGACCAGTGAGACTAGAGGTAAGTGTGATTTGAAGTTCTCTTTGTCCTTGAAGGATAGAACGGAGTGTCTCATCTTGGTTGGAAGAGGGGGAGGATAGGTGATTTGGGGAGTTTGTGGTTGATTGGGTTGGGGTGCTTGCCTTGGATGTGGTGGTTGGTAGGTTTGGTAGTTTCTTCCTTGATTTTGTTGAGGGTATGGAGGATTTTGTGGGTAGCGATTTTGTTGATGGTTGTTGTTCCACCTTTGATTCCCTCCATTTTTCCTTCCCCCTTGATTATAATTATCCCTCCATCCTTGGCTGGAACTATCTTGCCACCCTTGATTAAAATTGCCCCCTTGACCATAGTTGCCTCCTTGTTGATGGTACCCTTGGTTGGGGCGGTTATAGTAGGCATTGGTAGCCACTAGGTTATTGTCCTCTTTGGTACTTGGACATTCATCCATGTAATGGAAGTAATAAGAGCAAATTCTGCAAACTCTTTGGGGAACCAATTGTTGACTTGGTTGTTGTTGAAGAGAAGGAGGTTGTTGTTGAGGATGTTGTTGACTAAGTTGGAGTTGCTTAAGAATGTTTGTCATTTCACCCAAGGATTTGGCAAGGGCGGCGGTCTCACCACTAGAAGAAACTTCATTTACAGCTCTTGGATGATTATTTCTTTGTCTAGCGTGTTGGGTGGACTCGGCCAAGTCGGTTATGAGTTGCCATGCCTCCTCCGCCGTTCTATACTTTGTCAAGGAACTATTACTTGAAGCATCCAAGAGGATCTTGTCTTGGGGTTTCATTCCTTGGCAAAAGTAGCTAAGCAACACTTGAGTGTCAATCATGTGGTTGGGGCATGAGTCAAGAAGCTTCCGAAACTGTTCCCAATACTCGTATAGAGTTTCCAATTTATCTTGGATAATGCATGAAATCTCTTTCCTTAGCTTATCCGTCACTTCCACGGGAAAGAATTTTTCTAAGAACTCCCTTCTAAGCAAGTCCCAATTGGTTACAACCTCACTGGGCAAAGTGTAGAACCATTATTTGGCTCTTCCCTCAAGAGAGAAGGGGAAGGCAAACAACCAAATAGCAATCTCATCGGAACCTTCCCGCCTAGTTGTTGCACATACACCTTGAAAGTCTCTAAGGTGTCTAATAGGATCTTGGGCGAAAAGCCCATAAAACTTGGGTAGAAGATTAATCAAGGTGGTCTTTAGTTCAAAATTAGCATTTAAGTTCGGATGGAGCACGTGAAGAGGTTGAAGAATAAAGTCCGGAGCACCGGCTTCCTTAAGAGTAACTCTCCTTGGAACGGCCATAGTTTCGCTACCTAGATCAATGGAAGAGGTATTAGTAGTATCTATGGAAGAATATATTGTTCCTTCTTCGAATGACGATTCGGAATCAACTTCGGATAAGGTTGGTAAATTGGTAGGGACCTTTTCACCACCTCTAGAGGCTAACCTTCTCCGAGATTTCCTAATATGGAATAAAGTTCTCTCAATTTCAGGATCAAAAGTGGCTAAACTCGGATCCGGTAGTGAACGTGTCATACAATGAAAGAAGTATAGAGCTCATGATAACAAATTGAACTAAAACAAAGAATAATCCTAACTATCAATCAAACAAACAACAATCAAAAGGAAATGTAAGTATTCACATATCAACATATTCACACTAACCAACAACATGGCACACATTTGCAACTCCCCGGCAACGGCACCATTTTGATGAGCTAAATTTTGTCAGAATAGAATTTTTCCAATAGGATTATGTCGTGAGTATAGTCCACACCAACAAGCTATAAGTCATAAAGAAAAAAGAAAATGTGTGTCCACAATTCAAATCAATAACAGAGAGTATTAGTCTCGAGTCGTTCTCCCTAGGAGTTGCCCTAAGGTGCACATCATTGGCTAGGAGTCTCTTGGTGTTCGAGGTTGAATACGAGAAATATAAACAAGCTTGCATAAAAGTAATGAACCAATAACAATGAAACTAAGGGACACAAGAATTTGAAATCAAGCAAGAGTAAATGACAAGCAATCAATATAAAAGCCTTGGCTAGGGTTAAGGATTGGAAGTCCTATCCTCATTATCTCCATCAATTGTGACATCAATTGGTTATTGCTCCACTTAGTTAACCTCTAATTATGAAGAAAAGTCAAGTAGAGATAATCAATTTGAGTCCACAAGTCCTAGTCTAATCCTAAGGAGAGACTAGAGTTAGTGTCATTCAAATCAATTAGCAATTCTCCAATTGTCAATCAACAAATGACCTTGACAATTCAAGTGTTTCCAATTACCCAACCCCTAAGCCAAGAGTTGAAGATCTACTCCATAGCTATAGTTGACATTTTCTCAAGCATTTGGTGAGCAATAATGGAAGACATCATAAAATTGAGAAGATGATGTGAATTAAAGCCATCTACTGCAAACAATTAACAACAATCAAACAATTAACGATAATTAACATGAAATTCCTCAATTCATTAATAGAAATCAAAGTAAAAAGGTTTAGATCCAAGATCTACAATGCTAGAGTAACAAGAACACTAAATTGAGAGTAGAAAAGAAAGATCTACAACTAGAGCAATGTGAAATTGAATCAAATTCAGATCTAACCAAAGGATCTAAGTGCAATTGGAGTTGAGAAAGCGAAAAACCTAGAGAGAAGTTGGAGTTTCTCTCTCTAAAAGTGTAACTTCCAAACACTAACTCTCAAAATATCTAAATGTGTAAAAAGTGTGAATCCCCTTCAATCCTTGGCTCTTTTAATCTTTTCCCGCCAGAATTCCACCCAAAATTGGGTCATGAGCTTCTTTGAAATCGCCAGGCACGTTTTCATTAAAGAGGTCACGTGCGCATGTCACGCATACGCGTCGATGGGCTTTTGCGATCCACGCGTACGCGTCAAGCGTGCGTATGCGTCGATCAGAGTTCTGGCCAGCCACGCATATGCGTCCCTTTTCACACGCCAATTCCAAGATCCAACTCCCTACGCGTGCGCGTTGTCTGCGCGTGCACGTCGATGCTCGTGCTCCAAAGCTCCATTTTTATGCTCTTTCCACTTATGCATGCTTCCTTTCCCTCTTCTAGACCATTCTTGCCCCCTATACTCTGAGATCACTTAACAAACAGATCATGACATCGAATGGTAATAAAGGGAGATAAAAATATAGCTCATTTAGGGCCTAAAAAGTATGTTTTCAACCATTAAGCGAAATTAGGACGTAAACACAAAACCATGCATTTTATGTGGATAAGTATAAAGGAAGTTGATGAAATCCTCTAAATTTCGCATAAAATGTACCACAAAATAGTGGCGCATCAAACTCCTCAGTGAACTCTTCTCAAGAAGGAGGAGGAAGTCCAGCTGCTTCTTTGTCCTCTAGAAGTGACTCATACCAATATCTTGCCAAATCACGCAAGTTGTAAGATACTAACTCAATAGTCCATTCCTTGGTGCACTTGAGAGCCCGAATAGCTTTCTTTGCATCCTCCAGTTATTGTTAAGGATCTTCATCCAATGAATCTCCATTGAAAGTGGACGAATTCAACTTCAAATACTTCTCAATTGGTGGCTCTTGATTCCCAAACAATTGATGAACTCTATGAGGCTGAGGATTTGGCACATTAGGAAGTCTTGCTTCGCTCCTTGATAAACCCTAATTTTTTTGGTTTATCTTGTGTTGAATTCAGGAGATTTTATCAACTTTTTCTCACATTTATTTAATGAAATAGCATGGTTTTGTGAGTTTCTCCTAATTTGTGCTTAAAAGTAAAAACATGATTTTTAGGCCCAAAAATTGATAAATTTAACCCACTTTAATTCCATTTGATGCCTTGATGTGTTTGTTAGTGATTTCAGGATTAGAAGGCAAAGATTGGGTTGAAGGAATGAAGAAAAAGCATGCAAAAATAGAGAATTCATGAAGAAATGAGGATTTGCTTAACTCAAGGCCACGCACACGCGGCACTTACTTATACGCATGACCCATGCATATGCATGATAAGCAGCACGTGACCTTACTAAAGGCAATATGCTGGGGGCAATTTCTGAGCTCAAGGAGGCCCAAATCCAACTCATTTTTGATGCTTTTGAACCAAAGGATTGCAAGGGAATGGGGGGAGGAGAGTAATCATAGTGTAGTTTTTATCATGTTGTAGGTTAGAATTCTAGAGAGAGAAGATCTCCCTTCTCTCTAGAATTTAGGGTAGTTTAGGTTAAATTTTTTTAGATCCAACTTTTAATTCTTGTTTTTATTTCAATTCTATTTATATTTTATTGTTCTATTGTCTTAATCTTCTTAGTTTTTCTTGTTAATTTCTTATTTGCTCTCCTTTATGTTTATGAACACTTGTTGGATTTTAATCTCCTTTTAATGCAATTTTATGTTTCCATGTCTTTTTATGTTTATCTTAGTTACTATTGTTGATTTCTTGCTTGTGTTAGTTATGGCTTTCATTAATTCTTGCATTTTATGATGTTTACTTTTATTGCACTCTAGATGTTTGATGAAATGCTTTCACTAGTTTTAGAGTAGTTTTCTTTAGTCTTGGCCTTGGCTAAGGAAATTGAGTGACCTTGAGTCATTAGGTCTCATTGAATTGGTGATTTGAGAACCCTTAGTGGTCAATTTGAAACCCATTAATGCCAACCCACTATTAAGCTAATTAGTAGGTAGGTTGGGACTTATGGGTTGATGTTGATCAAGCCTATTTGACATATTTCAAGTATAGAAGTAGACTTGATGGGGTGGTCCCTCATAATTGTCAATACATGGTTTGTAGACAAGGATGGTGATCTCAATTTCTATGCCTTAGCTAATAGTTCTTTTCTTCCCTTTATTAGTCAATTGTTTATTTACTTTCTTGCTTTTATATTTTCTTGTCAATTGCAAATCAAACCCCTTGTTCCTTCACAGCCAATAATTGAGCACTTCATTGCAATTCTTTGTGAGACGACCCGAGGTTTAAATACTCTCAGTTTTTATTGGGGTTTGTACTTGTGACAAAACCATATTAAAACTTTGATTGAGTATTATTTGTTGGTTGGGAACTATACTATCAACGGAATTATTTGTGTGAAATTTCTAACCGACGAAAATACTCATTTCACTTCTCAATTCAGCTGCCAAGTCTGCTTGAGCCACTCCTACTGCAAGATTTTCTTGAATTCCCTCACGTGGTATCCCTTCTTCGTGCCTATCAGCTATCCTTTGGCTCCTTGGTCTTTGTTGAAGTGCTCCAAGTGGTGGAGAAACTGCCCTATTAGATTCAGCAGTATCATGAGCATGAACAGCTCTACCACGTCTTTTCTTAGGTGGCATCTTCCACCTATTGAGTAAGTAAGGCGATTGGATCATAAACGACATATGTATATTAGGTTCAAAGACAATAGGACAGGCAAAAAGAACTATGAGAACAAAAGATTGAGGACAACTTCCTATAGACTTCTAATAACATCACACTTTGTGAAAATGGGCCGGCTTCCTTTTGCACAATTATGATCTTACTAAAGGACACTTGCTCCATATTACACAGGAAAACTTAAGGCCCTGATACCACTTTATCATGACCCGTACCAAGTCATGACTGGTGCTCAAGGGACAAGTCCCTCAACAAGCCAAACGACTAAAATTTCAGAAAAACGGACAAAATCTCCTATATTCCTAGGATCTTACCAACATAAATATTATCTTCCTGTATCAACAATAAACATCCATTTCCAAGGACAACAACAACAATATATTTCAATCATATCCACCACCAAACATGTCCAAAATACGCATCATATATATTAAGTTGATAACTAGAGTATATAGTTAAATCTATAAGTCTTACATAACCAAATTATAATTACTATCTAAACAGTTCGATATTCAAAATAACATAACCCACATGAGGATCCTGCCTGTGGCTTATGGAGCATTGACATAATCTAGATTTTGAGCAAATGTTCCATTACATAATTACTTAGCCCTTGGAATGAAAAAGGGCTCACCGAAATGACTAAAATCTATTGAGGGGCTGGTGAAATGGAACCTGGAATGACTTGTATCTGAAAAATATAGGAATATAATAGGGTGAGTTTTGCAACTCAGTGAGAAAACATTACATCTATAACCCACACGAGAAAATATAAGTTTTACCATGAAAATTATATTTCTTTCTAAAGATGAGAAATTCATATTAATTAATTATGCAAATAAATATATAAATAATTAAGCGGAATGAACTGAAATGGGAGTTCTCATTCCAGAAGTCAAATCAAATTACATATTACACACTTAGGGTGGCTCCACCTCTAAGGGTAGTCCTTTCCTCTAGTGTGCCCGTACGGTATAACAGATCCAACATGTGGCCTATACGTTGGGATAGCAACGCCCCTGTTAGCTGAGGTTTGAGTTAGATGCAACTAAGTTAACATCATAACCGCCGTTAACTATGGTTTTCTAGTTAGAGTCTCCCAACTAATCCAAACCAAATCACTTTTAACAAATCTCTAATACTTATAACATATCACTAAATTTCAAAATAAATCAAATATATATAAGAATGCATACTAAAATTTAATCAAAGTTTAATAAAGTCAAGTAAGAAAATATATATGCTTTATAAAATATATAAATATCGTCCATGTGTATTTTTTTTTATAAAATTCTTAATTTTTCCAAAATCAATATTCATTCCAATAATTTAAAAATCACAACAATCGAATATTTTCAAATTTTAGAAATAACGATTCAATTTAAATATTGATAATAATACACTTAAAAACAATTATAGACATAATATCCACTCACAATTTGATTCTAAAGAATCGGAAGCAACTCTGAGCGCGTCAACGAGCTACCAAATGATGTCCAACAACTCTACAACTCTAAAAATATGACAATAATGATATTTGTGAGCTACTAATATTGTCCATTAACATAATCTTACTCACTTTGACAAAAGCCCCAAATTTTCTAGCCATAATAATCCTAATTCGGATTCATGCATACCCATAAATATAGGGATGACAAAAATTGGGGATATGGCTAATTATTGAGTCAAAGAATTACCTTGAAGTCTCAATAATAACTGAAACTCAAAGTTGAATGCTTCCTTCACTCATTAAGTTGAAATGCCATGATTTGGGAATTTTGAGAAAATGAGATTTTGAATAAATAGAGATAGAATAGAGAAGAAACGAAAGTAAGATGATGAATGTGAGTTTGATGATATTGGGTGGCTGGTTGCAAAAAAAAGAGATGATGAAATGTAGCTGGAAAGAGAAGGGAATTGAGGGTTTTAAGTTTTGAATGTTTGGGAAGAAAGGAAAAGAAAAGAAAGACAGAAGCGGGGGGAGTTCATCGAAGGAGGGGGGAGATAAGGGAATGTTTAAGTGGGGCCATGTGCCCCTACGTGCTCATCAGGACGAAATTGATAATTTTCCACATTCAAAGATCTTATGATCATCGGGGTACTTAACAGATGTGACTTATCCATATAAAATCTCTTCAAGATCTTTTCTGTGTATGTTGTTTGATGACTAAAGATCCCATTTTTTGTATGCTCGATCTACAGGTCGAGAAAAAATTTAGTCTTTCCAAGATCTTTCATCTCAAACTCTTCTTTTAGAGCTTTTATAATTGTTAGAATCTCTTCAGAAGTTTCGATGATATTTAAATCATCAACATACACAGCAATTATAATGAATCCAGATGCAGATTTATTTATGAAAACACATGGGCAGATATTATCATTCTTAAATCCGTTTTTTGCTAGATACTCAGTAAAAAGATTATACCACATTCATCCAGATTATTTTAAACCATATAAAGATCTTTATAGTTTGACTGAGTACAACCTTTGTGAATATTCATTGGATGGTTTAGATATCTATAGTCCTTCAAGAATTTTCATATAGATATCACGATCTAATAATTCGTATAAATAAGCTGTCACCACTTCTATTAGATGCATATATAGTTTATAGTATGCAAATAAACTGATCAAATAATGCAATATTATTGCATCTACTATACAGTAATATGTTTCTTCATAATCTATACCGGGCGTTTGTGAAAAACCTTATGTTACAAGTCGAGCTTTGTAGCGTATAACTTCATTTTTCTCATTTTATTTTCTAACAAATACCCATTTGTATCCAACAGGTTTTACATCTTTTGGTGTACAGACTACAGGTCTAAAAATTTTACATTTTGTAAGTGAGTCTAATTCAGCCTACACAACTTGTATTTAAGCCAATCATCTCTTTGTAGACATTTATTATTGGCTCAAGATCCTCATGTTCATACATGATAACACAAGATGGTTTGCTATCATATCATTAATAATCATCACTTTTTGATTCCATTTTCATCTATAACGACATAGTTTATTGAGATCTCATAATTTTTAGGTACTTGAACGATGATGACTACGCGTCATGTTGTGTTTTCCTATGCTTTTTCACATTAAATTTTAATTAATCATGCTTAATTATTGAGTGATTTTGTGCTTAAGTCATAGATTACTTTTATTTCTTTGATTTTGATTTATGTTGTAGAAAATGGTGGATAAGGAAGTAAAAAAGCACAAAACAAAGCACTCTTTGCAAAAGAATACTTGAAGATACCCAGCACCAAATCAGCATGACCATGCCTTCTTTAATGAAGTATAACTTGAGCTGTAGAGGTTCAATTGATGCCCTCTCAATTGCATTGGAAAGTAGACATCTAGATCTTTCCAACGATATATAATGGTATGGGATAGACATTCAATTAGAGCCTCAAAACCTGGTGATGAAATGGACCCTGGAAACAGGCTTGGCGCTCTCATTGGCGCTCTCGAGCAAGCTCCCTCCAAGAGCGCCAGCAATCCTGACAGCACGACCTCACCTACTTCTAAGGAGCATAACTTGAGCTGTAGGACTCCAAATGAGGTGCTTATAGTTGCGTTAGAAAGTTCACATTCAGAGCTTTTTAATATATAATAGTCCAAAATGGGCATGAAATTGGAGCACAAACAATTGCCATCTTTAAAGTCCCAAAAACACCCAGCATGAAGCAACAAAGCAAGCTATCATCAACCATAACACTCATGCCTGGCGCTCTCCCTCAAGCTCATTAGAGAACACCACAACCAGCTTCAATAGCCCCAATACCTTGACAAGCCTCACCACTTGACACCATCCTTGACACAACTTGACCACACACCTTGTCACGCTCTCTTCCAAGCTCTCTAGCAAGCTTGCTGGAGAGCGCCACTTTCACCACTTGCCACCCCTTGTCACCTTGACACCATGAAGCCACACCACACACTCACCCAATACTTCCCTTTTACCCATGCTCATCTCCACGCTTGCCCAAGAGCGCTCTGCCTCAGTGCTCATTGCAACGCTCTACTCCAAGTTACCTTGCAAGCGCCAACATCAAAAGCACCCCCTGGAGAAGAGGCAGCGCTCACTTGGGTGCTCTCCTAGGTGCTCACTTGAGAGTGCCTTTGATTTTTTATGTGTGCGTACGCACAAAGCATGCATTGTTAAGGAAGTGTGTGTACGCACAAGCTTGTGCGCATGCACAAAATGGTGATTCTGGCGCTCGTTTTCAAGCGTGGGTTGGAGAGGGTCTTTGACACTGGACCAAGGAGAACTTGGGGTCTGTGCGTATGCCCAACTTAGTGTGCGTACGCACAAGAGGAGTTTTTGTGAAGTGTGCACACTCACAAGCAGGTGTATGTACGCACAGGAAGAAAAATGGCCAGTGCTCATTTATCACGCTCAGTACCCAGTGTGTAGAAGAGTGTCCATAGGCCACGCTCCCTTGCAAGTTTGCCAAGCAGCACCCAAAGTGAGTGCCCAACACATGCAAGTGACCCCTAAAACCTCAAATTCACATCAAAGGTCCACCCAAACTTCAAGCAAGCAAAGCCCACTCATATCACTCAATCAAGGCCACAAGAAGCATCTAGAATAGTTTATTTTCATTTCATTGTAATTTGCTTTCAATTTTCTTTCAATTTGTAATTTAGGAGAGCCTATATAAAGGCCTTAGTTTTATAGAATTATGGGGACTCTTGGCTGGATACACCATCCGAGGGAGTGGTCTTTAGACTCTCCCTTCACAATCTTCCACTTTCTTTCTTACTTTGTACACATTTTAGTTATGAATCTTTAATTTTCATTTTACTTTCATGCACTTTAATTTTCTTTTGAGTTTTCTTGGAGCATTGATCAACTAAACCCCCACTCATTAGGGGGAGGAGCTCTATTGTAATTCCAATGAATTAATGGAACTCTTCTACTTCTCAATCTTCTTGTTGTAGCTAAGGGAAAGCTTTTGTGCTTCATAGATCCATTCACTACCAGAAGGGGGTTTGGATCTCCATAAATCTCTATGTGAGCCTTGGAAAAGGGATCATAGGATTCAGTTTGAAGCTTCTCCCTCATAACTCTTTTGATCAACACATTCTTAGTTGGTACGTGACATATAACCTCTTTGAATTGAGATCTTAAGGGTTGTGTGGCTCATGGATTAGAAATTTGAGCTTTACCTCTTCTCATGAACAATTAGATCAAGGAATTGGCAATTGATTGTGTTAAGAGAAATTGGGTTGCCAAGGAATTGGAACTCAATTATTAACAATCCGCCATAGATCTACTTGAGATCCATTGATTTATGAAGGATCATAATATCTCCAATCCCTTATATTTTTCATCTTTACTTTCTGTCATTTACTTTATCTTCTCACTGATAGGCAAAATTGTGATTTACTCTTTTCATAACTCGAACAATTCTTAGCAATGGCTCCAAAAACTTGGTGCACACTACTATGGTTCGCTCACATTCTTCACAACTTCGCACAACTAACTAGCAAGTACACTGGGTCGTCCAAGTAATAAACCTTACGTGAGTAAGGGTCTATCCCACGGAGATTGTTGGTATGAAGCAAGCTATGATCATCTTGTAAATCTCAGTCAGGCTGATTCAAATGATTATAATGGTTTTCAAAAATTATAATAAATAAAGCATAAAATAAAGATAGAGATACTTATGTAAATCATTGGTAGGAATTTTAGATAAGTGTATGGAGATGCTGTGTTCCTTCTGAATCTCTGCTTTCCTACTGCTTTCATCCAATCCTTCGTATCCTTTCCATGGCAAGCTATATGTAGGGCATCACCGTTGTCAATGGCTACTTCCCATCCTCTCAGTGAAAATGGTCCAAATGCTTTGTCACAGCACGGCTAATCATCTATCGGTTCTCGATCATGTCGGAATAGAATCCATTGATTCTTTTGCGTCTGTCACTACGCCCAACAATCGCGAGTTTGAAGCTCGTCACAGTCATTCAATCCCTGAATCCTACTCGAAATACCACAGATAAGGTTTAGAATTTCCGGATTCTCAAGAATAGCTACCAATAATTCTAGCTTATACCACGAAGACTCTGATTAAGGAATCCAAGAGATACCCGCTCGGTCTAAGGTAAAACAGAAGTGGTTGTCAAGCACGCGTTCATAAGGATGGATGATGATGAGTGTCACAGATCATCACATCCATCAGGTTGAAGTGCAACGAATATCTTAGAACAAGAATAAGCTGAATTGAATAGCAAATAGTAGTAATGGCATTAAAACTCGAGGTATAGCAGAGCTCCACACCTTAATCTATGGTGTGTAGAAACTCCACCGTTGAAAATACATAAGTGATGGTCCAGGCATGGCCAAATGGCCAGCCCCCCTTGAAGGTCTAAAATCGCATACACTGATTAAAGATCAATAAAAAAGACTTGTAATACAATAGTAAAATGTCCTATTTATATTAGAATAGTTACTAGGGTTTACAGAAATAAGTCTAAATGCAGAAATCTACTTCCGGGACCCACTTTGGTGTGTGCTTGGGCTAAGCTTAAGCTTTATACGTGCAGAGACTTCTCTTGGAGTTAAACACCAACTTGTAACGTGTTTTTGGCGTTTAACTCTGGTTTGTGACGTGTTTCTGGCGTTTTACTCCAGAATGCAGCATGGAACTGGCGTTGAACGCCAGTTTTCATCGTCTAAACTCGAACAAAGTATGGACTATTATATATTGCTGAAAAGCTTTGGATGTCTACTTTCCAACGTCGTTGAGAGCACGCCATTTAGATTTTTGTAGCTCCAGAAAATCCATCTCGAGTGCAGGGAGGTCAGAATCCAACAACATCAGTAGTCCTTTTTCAGCCTAAATCAGATTTTTGCTCAAGTCCCTCAATTTCAGCCAGAAAATACCTGAAATCACAGAAAAACACACAAACTCATAGTAAAGTCCAGAAATGTGAATTTTGCATAAAAACTAATGAAAACATCCCTAAAAATAGCTAGATCCTACTAAAAACTACCTAAAAATAATGCCAAAAAGCGTATAAATTATCCGCTCATCACAACACCAAACTTAAATTGTTACTTGCCCCCAGCAACTGAAAATCAAATAGGATAAAAAGAAGAGAATATACTATAAATTCCAAAATATCAATGAATATTAGTTCTAATTAGATGAGCGGGACTTGTAGCTTTTTGCTTTTGACTAGTTTTGGCATCTCACTTTATCCTTTGAAGTTTAGAATGATTGGCATCTATAGGAACTCAGAGTTCAGATAGTGTTATTGATTCTCCTAGTTAAGTATGTTGATTCTTGAACATAGCTACTTTTATGAGTCTTGGCCATGGCCCTAAGCACTTTGTTTTCCAGTATTACGACCGGATATATAAATGCCACAGACACATGACTGGGTGAACCTTTTCAGATTGTGACTCAGCTTTGCTAAAGTCCCTAGTTAGAGGTGTCCAGATCTCTTAAGCACACTCTTTTTGCTTTGGATCATGACTTTAACCACTCAGTCTCAAGCTTTTCACTCGGCTTTTTTTCTGCTTTCTTTTTCTTTTTCTTTTATATTTTTTTGCCACTTTTTTTTCGCAAGCTTTTGTTATTCACTGCTTTTTCTTGCTTCAAGAATCAATTTCATGATTTTTCACATTATCAATAACATTTCTCTTTTTTATCATTCTTTCAAGAGCCAACAATTTTAACATTCATAAACAACAAGATCAAAAATATGCACTGTTCAAGCATTTATTCAGAAAACAAAAAATATTGTCACCACATCAATATAATTAAACTAATTTCAAGGATGAATTCGAAACTCATGCACTTCTTGTTCTTTTGTATTAGAAACATTTTTCATTTAAGAGAGGTGAAAGATTCATGGAATTATTCATAGCCTTAAGACATAGACACTAGACACTAATGATCATGTAGTAAAGACACAGACATAGGCAAACATGAAGCTCAAAAATTGAAAAACAGAAAGATAAGAACAAGGAAGTTAAGGAATGAGTCCACCTTAGTGATGGTGGCGTCTTCTTCTTGGAGGACCAATGGCGTTCTTGAGCTCCTCTATGTCTCTTCCTTGCCTTTGTTGCTCATCCCTCATAGCTCTTTAATCTTCTTTAATTTCATTGAGAATGATGGAGTGCTCTTGGTGTTCCACCCTTAATTGTTTTATGTCATGACTCAATCCTTCTAGAGAAGTGTTGAGTTGTTCCCAATAGTTATTTGGAGAAAAATGTATCCCTTGAGGCATCTCAGGGATTTCTTGATGATGAGCTTCCTCATGCATCTCTTGAGATCCATGGATAGCCTCTCTTGTTTGCTCCATCCTCTTCTTAGTGATGGGCTTGTCCTCTTCAATGATGATGTCTCCTTCTATGACAACTCCAGCTGAGTAGTATAGATGGCAAATGAGATGAGGAAAAGCTAGCCTTGCCAAGGTAGAGGGCTTTTCGGCTACTTTGTAGAGTTTTAGAGAGATGACTTCATGAACTTTTACTTTCTCTCCACTCATGATGCTATGGATCATGATGGCCCGATCCACAGTAACTTCGGATCGGTTGCTAGTGAGGATGATGAAGCATTGGATGAACTCCAACCATCCTCTAGTCACAGGCTTAAGATCCAGTCTTCTCAATTGAACCGGCTTGCCTTTTGAGTCTCTTTTCCATTGAGCTCCTTCCACACATATGTCCATGAGGACTTGGTCCAACCTTTGATCAA
Source organism: Arachis duranensis (assembly GCF_000817695.3). Taxonomy (NCBI): domain Eukaryota; kingdom Viridiplantae; phylum Streptophyta; class Magnoliopsida; order Fabales; family Fabaceae; genus Arachis; species Arachis duranensis. Next base: position 82,088,887 of record NC_029777.3, read on the forward strand.
AGTTGACCCTTTTAGTGTAGGGGCGTGCGTCTTCTTGCATCATAGGCAAGTTGAACGCCAACCTTACATTCTCCGGACTGAAATCTAAGCATTTCCCCCGAACCATTGTAAGATAATTCTTTGGGTTCAGGTTCATACTTTGATCATGGTTCCTAGTGATCCATGCATTGGCATAGAACTCTTGAACCATTAAGATTCTGACTTGTTGAATGGGGTTGGTAAGAACTTCCCAACCTCTTCTTTGGATCTCATGTCGGATCTCCGGATACTCATTTTTTTTAACATGAAAGGGACCTCGGGGATCACCTTCTTCTTGGCCACAACTTCATAGAAGTGGTCTTGATGGGCTTTTGAGATGAATCACTCCATCTCCCATGACTCGAAGGTGGAAGCTTTTGTCTTCTCTTTCCTCTTTCTAGAGGTTTCTCCGGCCTTAGGTGCCATCAATGGTTATGGAAAAACAAAAAGGCTATGCTTTTACCACACCAAACTTAGAATGTTGCTTGTCCTTGAGCAAAAGAAGAAAGAATAGATGAAGAAGAAGAAGAAATGGAGGAGAGGGAGAGAGATGTGTGGGTTTGGTCAAGGGGGAGAAGAGAGGGTTGTGTTGTGTGAAAATGAAGAAGGATGGAGGGGTTTATATAGTGGAGGGAGAGGGAATGGGGTTTGGTCATTTAGGGTGGGATTGGGTGGGAAAGAGATTTTGAATTTGAAGGTAGGTGGGGTTTATGGGGAAGAGTAGATGGATGTGAGTGGTAAAGAAGTGATGGGAAAGAGAGATTGAGGTGATTGGTGAAGGGTGTTTGGGGAAGAATGTTATTGGATTGTGTGAAGATGAGAGAAGGCGAGTTGAAGTAGGTGGGGATCCTGTGGGATCCACAGATCCTGAGGTGATCCTGTGGGGTCCACAGATCCTCAGGTGTCAAGGATGAATCATCCCTGCACCAATTAGGCGTGTAAAATGCCCTCTGCTTGTAATCCTAGCATTTAACACCAAACTGAAGCTTGTTTCTGCCGTTAAATGCCCAAGTGTAGCATGTTTCTGGCGTTTAACGCCAGCCTGATGCTTGTTGCTGGCGTTAAACGCCAGCTTTCCTCAAGGTGCAATCCTAGCATTTAAACACCAGATTGCTGCTTGTTTCTGGCATTCAACGCCAGATTTATGCTCTGTTCTGGCGTTGAACACCAGCCAGATGCTCCTTACTGGCATTTAAACGCTAGTAAGCTCTTCCTCTAGGGTGTGCTTTTTCTTCTACTTTTTTTATTCTGTTTTTAATTTTTGCAATTGTTTTGTGACTCCACATGATCATAAACCTAATAAAACATAAAAGAACAATAGAAATATAGATAAATAAAAATTGTTTGTGGCCTCCCAACACCAAACTTAGAGTTTGACTGTGGGGGCTTTGTTTGACTCTATATTGAGAGAAGCTTTTCATGCTTCCTCTCCATGTTTACAGAAGGATAACCTTGAGCTTTAAACACAAGTTAGTCCCCATTCAATTGAAGGACTAGTTCACCTCTGTCAACATTAATCACAGCTCTTGCTGTGGCTAGGAAGGGTCTTCCAAGGATGATGCATTCATCCTCCTCTTTCCAGTGTCTAGGATTATGAAATCAGCAGGGATGTAAAGGCCTTTAACCTTCACTAACATGTCCTCTACCAATCCATAAGCTTGTTTTATTGACTTGTCTGCCATCTCTAATGAGACTCTTGCAGCTTGTACCTCAAAGATCCCCAACTTCTCCATTACAGAGAGTGGCATAAGATTTATACCTGACCCCAGGTCACACAAAGCCTTCTCAAAGGTCATGGTGCCTATGGTACAGGGTATTAAGAATTTACCAGGATCTTGTTTCTTTTGAGGTAGAGTTTGCTGAACCCATGTATCCAGTTCACTAATGAGCAAGGGAGGTTCACCTTTCCAAGTCTCATTATCAAACAACTTGGCATTCAGCTTCATGATGGCTCCTAGATATTGAGCAACTTGCTCTTTGTAACGACCCAACTCCCAGTATGCCATGGTCATACAAGAAGCTAAGTGTTACAAACTTATCCTTCCTAATTGTTATCTATTATTTAATATTTGAGCATGTTCCTTGTTAGAGCGATGCCAATTTTACGAGTAATTTTTTTTATTTGTTATGGACGTTCAGGTAAAATAAACAAGCATACAATGAGAGTAATAGAAAAGTGGCATAAAGAAACATAGAAATACAGCTGATAATATACATCATGTACACTATAACAAAACATGTAGTGTTTACACAAGATCAAGTCAGTTTACATCCTCGTCATCCTACGTAGCTAATATTTACACGACACTCCCAGGGCCTGGCCCATACAAAAAGCCGCTAAACTGGCACCTAGGCTAGCCTAACCACTATATAGCTCCTAGCTCTCGGGTGTACTAACACAAGTGAGAGACTAACTATCAGATAATGTTAGACTAGAGTGTCATCAAATGAATGCCCCTTCCACAGTCAAACTATATCTACTCGTGGCCGTTCGGAGAATTGCCGTGAGGCTCGTCCATCTCCTCATCCTGCTCTATCTCTATCTCAGGATCCTCCTCCTCCTCATCATCCACAGCTACAACTATACCCTCAGATCCACCAGAAACACTGCTGTCACTATGTACAAAACCATTCGCGAGCACAGGTCCATTCGCGTATATAGGAGCTACCCCATCGTCCGATAGTGCCGGCTCATCAGGCTGTGGAAAGTCAGGGATCAGCTCAGGGGGAAAGTCCCACTCTGGTGGTATCACAGGTACGTAGTCACCAGCTAACTCGGGCTCATCAGGAATGATAGGCTCAGGTTCCACCTCATTCAAAGGTTGAGCTGGTATAGGGTGCTCGGGGTCATCAGGAAAAGGATGTACAAGTGCATCAGGATGTAACCAGGATAAGGGAAAGTCGTAAGGAGCATCAGGCAGGATAAGGGAAAGTCATAAGGAGCATCGGGGTCAAAATGTGGGCTAGACAGAGGATGTTGAAAAGCTCGATTAGGTAACGCATATCGTCTAATACGAGGCTCTAATCCCATAATGAAGTAACTGTAATGTACCGGATCCTCGTAGACGTAAGGGTCCTCGAACTCATAGAAGATCACGCCCGTCTCCATCTGAGGGAGAGGAAGGGAGAGAAGGGGTAAGAACTGGGGAGTCCTTAGTAGGGTCGGGGTTATTAGTTACGTTCATTTATTTGGGGTCGATTAGCAGGCAAATAACATAATATAGCGAAACAGTAAACAGAAGATAAAGATAGAAATAGAAAGTAGAGACAACAGAACACAAACAGAAGAACACAAGGAAATAAAGCACACACATAGCACTCAAGCAGACAAACATAAAGAAATAGTTCACACACAAGAAGAAAAGCAACAGAGAATGATGCGCAGACAAGAATGATGCATGTCTAGCCCTAGTACAGGCCATGAGCTCATGTGTCGGTTGGCTGCCCGCAATCCC
>NC_029777.3:82093404-82161613 GCF_000817695.3 Arachis duranensis
CACACTCAAAGTGTTCTTCATGTTCTTCATAAATTCTTCAGATTCTTTCTCTGTTTTTACCCGTTTTTCAGTCTTTTCAGCAACCGATTTTTACTACAATTCATAATAAATTTGCAGCAACTAAAACCCCATCTTTTCTTCATGATTTCAACACAAATTGAACCTCAATTTAAGCTTAGGGTTTTGTTTTTCCAGCTGCCCAAGAACATGAACTTTAAAGCTTGAATTTCATCAAATTTCATCAGGATTTCACCAAATTTTCACCAAGAATAAATCATATATGCAACCAATTTTTAGCACAGCCAAATAATACAACATTCACACATCTCAAACACAAATAATCAAGATTAATTTCGTGACACCCTACCTGGTTTTTCTGCTCCTAATTCAATTAAACGTTCAGGTGGTCCCTAAGCACTTTTTCCTCCTAAATCACATCAAGAAAACACATATTTAACCATGTTTCCTTGAAACCGAATCAAAAGAGAGATGGTGCAGCCAACTCACCTTGATCCCAGCCTTGATAAGTCATATGATCATGTAGAGAAAGAAGAGAGGATCATTTTGGTCGGATTGGAATTTTGATTTGAGTTTTAGTTCAGCAGAAATCAAGCTTTGAAGATTTGGAACTAAGAACTTTTCTCTCTTTTTCTCTCTACCTATTTTCGGCCACAAAGTGAAAATGAGCCAGCCTTGGGGGTTTTGGGGGTGTAGGGTGAGTTGTGATTGGTTGGCTTGGAGGTGGATTAAAATAATATTAAAATATCTCAGGTGTATAACTACTAAAACTAGATGGATCGGAACACTTGCAAAAACATCTCTAAAAATTATTTTCTGAGCTACTAGCATAAATGACACTAGTAACATATTTATTATGAGAATAAAACATGAATAATGAGGCCTTAGCATTGCTAAAGTCATCAGAGAGTGCTGGTGCTAAGCTGCACCAGTAAAATGTGAACCCGGTTAAACCGATTTTCTGTTTTTAACTAAAACTGACCAGGTAACCTTATAATATCATTCAAGAAGCTTCTAATACTCATATAATGATGATATTACCCTATTATCTCTCTTCTCTCATGAATCGAGTCTGGGTCGTGAAATTGAGACTATTTACAAAAAACCGGATCAAAACTCCTAACCGATACGGTTCAAAAACTATGTTCTTCATAACTGCATTATCGAGCTTGCATCATAAAAGGTGCTAGCTTAAAGATGACATAATGACAATTAGGATTGAGATACATGATAATATATCAAAGCTTCTCCCCTTACTGATCCTCCACATATCAAAGGTTCTCCCCTTACTAATCTTCCGGAGAAATCCGTACTTTCAGAAAAGATCTCGTGTATTCGAAAACTGGGGTTGTTGCATTCTACCCTCCTAACAGAAAATTTTGCCCTCAAAATTTCAGTTACCTGAGAATAGATGCGGGTAATCAGCTTTCATCTTATCTTCGAGTTCCCAGGTGTGCTCTTCTTCTTCTCTTTGTCCCCAAGCTATTTTAACCAAGCGAACAATTTTGCCTCTTAGCTGCTTATCGCTTCTTTCTACGATCCGAACTGGTGATGCTTTATATGTCAAATCGTCTCGTAACTGTACTGTCTCTGGTTGTAAAATGTGACTCTCGTCGGGAATATATTTCTTAAGTTGCGAGACATGAAAAACATCATGAAGGTTTGATAGATATGGAGGAAGGGCTACTTGATAAGCTACTAGACCGACTCTTTTAAGCATTTGGAAAGGTCCTATGTATCGAGGGTTAAGCTTTTTAGTCTTAAGGGCTCTACCTATTCCAGTAGTCGGGGTTACTTTAAGAAAGACATGGTCTCCCTCACTAAACTCTAAGGGTCTACGTCTATTATCGGCATAGCTCTTTTGACGACTCTGTGCTGTCTGGATCTTCTGGCGAATCCCCTTTATCTTCTCAGTAGTTTCTTGCACTAAGTATGGACCCAAGACACTAGCTTCTCCGTCATCATTCCAACACAATGGTGTCTGACATCTCCTTCCATAGAGAGCTTCATATGGTGCCATCCCGATACTTTGTTGGTAACTATTGTTGTAGACAAAATCGACCAACGGCAAATATTTATCCCAACTACCTTGGTTATCCATCACACAAGATCTTAGCATGTCTTCCAATGTCTGGATTGTCCGCTCTGATTGTCCGTCTGTCTGAGGATGGTATGCTGCACTTATATGCAATTCTGTTCCTAAAGCTTTCTGGAAAGCTCCCCAGAATCTGAAAGTAAACCTCGGATCTCGGTCTGAAACAATTGATGAAGGTATTCCGTGCAATCGTACAATTTCTTGAATATATATCCGTGCCAGCCTTTCTAAGGTATAATCAACTCGAATCGGAAGGAAGTGCGCTGATTTTGTCAACCTGTCCACAATTACCCAAATGGCATCGTGTCGCGTTGAAGTCCTTGGCAATCCCATGACAAAATCCATAGTGATCTGCTCCCATTTTCATTGTGGTATTTCTAAGGGTTGCAGGGTTCCTGATGGTTTCTGGTGTTCCACCTTCACCTTCTGGCAAGTTAAACATTTTGAGACATAATCAGCTACATCTTTCTTTAAGCCCGGCCACCAGAACATTTGTTTCAAATCCTGGTACATCTTTATTACTCCAGGATGCATAGAAAATCTACTTTGATGAGCTTCTGCAAGAATCCTTTGCCGTGAATCTCCAGAGCTAGGCACACAAATTCTGTTCTTGTATCTCCAGAGACTGCTACGATCTAGTCTTACAGCTTCTGGTTCTTCTACTTTCATCCGTCTCAGCATCGTCATCATTTCTGAGTCCTGTGCTTGTGCTTGCTGAATCCTAATCTTAAAATCTGGTGTTATATGCAACTGCGCCAAATAGACTCCATTTGACGTCTCAGTCATAGCCAACTTAAGGTCCTCAAATTCCGCAAGTAGCTTCTCTTCCTTTATCATCATCCAAGAGATACTCAAATTCTTCCTGCTCAAGGTGTTTGCCACCACGTTTGCTTTTCCTGGGTGATAACTTAACTTAAAATCATAGTCCTTCAGGAACTCCATCCACCTTCGCTATCGCATATTAAGATCCTTCTGGTCAAAGATATACTTTAAACTTTTGTGGTCAGAGAAAACTTCTAGTTGAGCGCCATACAAATAGTTCCTCCAGATCTTCAGAGCAAACACCAATGCAGCCAACTCTAAGTCATGCGTCGGATAATTTCGTTCATGAGGTCTCAGCTGCCGGGAAGCATAAGCCGCCACATTTTTGTCTTGCATCAGCACACATCCAAGTCCTTTATGAGAGGCGTCACAGTATACTTCAAAAGGTTTCTGTGGGTCGGGTAGTACTAATAAAGGTGCAGTTGTTAACTTCTCCTTAAGCATCTTGAAACTTCTATCACACTCAGCCGTCCAAACGAACGGAACTTCCTTTCGTGTAAGGTAAGTCAAAGGTAAGGCTATCTGTGAAAATCCTTTGATGAACCTCCGGTAATATCCAGCAAGTCCGAGAAAACTCCGAACTTCTGTAACGATCGTAGGTGGTTCCCATTGCACTACTGCTTCAATTTTTGAAGGATCCACCGCAATTCCTCCCTGTGATATAACATGTCCCAAAAATGCCACCTTCTCTGTCCAGAACTCGCACTTTGATAGTTTAGCATATAACTTTCGAGTCCTCAGTATCTGCAATATAGCCCTTAGATGCTCTTCATGCTCTCTTTCTGTCTTCGAATAGATAAGAATATCATCTATGAAAACTACTACGAACTGATCAAGGTACGGACGGAAAATACGATTCATGTAATCCATGAAAATCGCAGGAGCATTAGTTAGTCCAAACGACATAACTGTATACACATAGTGACCATATCGAGTTCTAAATGCAGTCTTCGGTATATCTGACTCTTTCACTCGAATCTGGTGATAGCCCGATCGCAAATCAATCTTCGAAAACACAGTTGCACCTTTTAACTGATCCATCAAATCATCTATTCATGGAAGTGGATACTTGTTCTTGATAGTGACTTTATTTAACTGTCGGTAATCTACGCAAAGTCTCATTCCACCATCCTTCTTCTTTACTAGCAATACCGGAGCTCCCCAAGGTGATGCACTAGGACGAATAAATTTCTTCCCAAGTAGCTCATCCAACTGCTTCTTCAACTCTGCAAGTTCCAGTGGTGACATCCGGTACGGTGCTATGGAAATTGGTCTGGTTCCAGGTATAAGTTCAATGCTGAATTCTATCTCCCGCTGAGGAGGAAACTCAGGTATGTCGTCCGGGAAAACATCAGGAAATTCCTTCACCACTCGGATTTGTTCTAAGCTTACTTCACTATCATTTGAGCTAGCTACTAACAGAACGTACCCCTCACAATCACTCCCGTCTAAGGTAACTCTTACAGAATTCAGATATAAGGTATATGACAAAAATGGTTTAATATCTAAACTATCAGACGGAATAACAGCAGTTCTTTCAAAGCAATCAAAGAAAACATGATACTTGGACAACCAATCTAATCCTAGAATAACTTCTAAACCACATAGAGGCAAATAGATTAGATTATGTATAAAAGTTTTGTTCTTAATAGTGAATGGTACTTGCAGGCACACTAAACTAGTCAAAGCATTTTGGGACGCAGGTGTATGGACAATTAGATCAAAGTTCAACTCAGATAAATCTAGTCCCAGCTCACGAGCAACAGTTAAAGAAATAAAAGAATGCGATGCACCCGAATCATACAGTACAGTTAGAAATCGATTCTTGACGTAACACTGACCTTGGATCAGGGCATCTGATTGCATAGCATCATCAGCAGTCATGGCAAACACTCGACCTTGTTGCTGGGTTCGTACTGGATTCCGAGCAAATATCTTTGGGCATTCCTTAGCAATATGTCCAGTTCCTCCACATCTATAACAATTGAATATTCCAAACAAACACGGCTTAATACCATGATCCTTCCCACATCGCTTGCATGTAGTGTTCACCTGCACCTGTTGAGGTCGTTTGCCATTATCCTGCCTCGTTCTACCTCCGTTTCCACCCACAGCGCGAGCAGGAACGTTACCAGCTTGTGGATTCCTTCGCTGTGGCACACCAGGTGTCTTGAAGTTTGTCCTTCGTGGTTGCCAATTATAGCTATTGTAGTTCCTTGGTAGAAATCCTTGACGACTTGCTTTAGAGGCAATTACCTTCTTAGCACATTCTTCCACTAACTTACACTTATTAACCAGCTCAGCAAAATTTTGTATCCCCAATGGAACTACTGAACTCATCAGATCCTCACGAAGGCCCCCTTTGAACTTCAAACACTTCCATTCTTCAAAGTCAACAGGATTCCCTTGGCAGATCTTGGAGAAATGGCACAAGTCATCAAACTTACGGGCATATTCTGCAACAGTTGTGTTACCCTACTTCAAGACCTTAGAGTCCTTTTTTTACTGCCGACCTCAATTGGGGGGGCATTGTGCCCTACCACAATATTGACTACGAACGTCGGGGGATGGTCAACATTTCCCAGGGGTTCCTATCTCGGCTTAATGGGTCGGCCGCAATCTTCCTCTGAGCACTCTCGCTCGCGCTTCCTTGGTTCCTTATGAACTGGGAGAACTCGATCAGCTTACCCTCTCGGATGGCTTGCTCTAGGGCGTCTTTCAAGTTGAAGCAGTCTTGAGTCTTCTGGCTGAACTCCTTGTGGTAATCACAGCATAGGTTCTTATTCCCGCCTATTCTTTCTTTCAATTTCTAGGGTCTGGACCGGATTCCTTTGTCGGCTATCTTTTGGTATACCTCCACTATGGGTGCTGTGAGTGGGCTGTAATTGGTAACCTTCCTTGCCGGTGAAATGGCTTAGATTGCTTCCCCGAGGTCCCCTGCTTGGGCATTTCTCTTGGTTTGTCTGTGTGTTCGGCCTGCCGGAGGAGGTTTGGGGGCTGCCGTTTATTGGCTGCCACTACCTGGCTAACCTCTTCATCGTTGATGTATTCCCTTGCTACATTCTGAATTTCCTGCATGGTCCAGACAGGTTTGGTGGTGAGGTATTTCCTGAAGTCTTCATTTAGAAAGTCGTTTGTCAAATAGAGGATGGCCACTGAGTCAGTTAAGCCTTCAATTTCCAGACATTCTTCGTTGAACCTGTCCAAGAATTTCCTAGTTGGTTCTCCACTTCTCTGGGTGACCCCTAGCAAGTTGATTAGGTGCTTAGCCTTGACTATGCGTGTGGTGAACCACACCAGAAAGCCACGGGAGATATCTATAAAGGTCGTGATGGACTCTTGTGGGAGTGCATTGAACCATCAGATTGCTGGGCTTGCCAGAGTTATCGGGAACGCACGGCACCTGACTGCATCGCCTACTCCTTCCAAATTCATTCTGGCCTCAAAGGCCGTCAGATGTTCTTGGGGGTCCTTCGTTCCGTCGTACCTCATGTACGAGGGCTTATCGAAGTTTCTCGGTAGCCAGACCTTGAGGATCGAGGGATGGAAGGGGATGGCCCCATGATAACGAGCTCTGGTCGTTTCCTGGCCTTCTCCCTTTGTGTTTCTTTGTGATTTTTTGATCTGTCTCGGGTAGTTCGGGAGACCGTTCGAGTATGGTCTTCTTCCTTGTTCCTTGTTGAGCTTCTTTCTCGGCTTTCCATCCTTGTCGAGGGGGAGCATGTTCGGGAAGGGCTGGGGTTGTGGTAGTGGTAATCCCTCAATGTCAGCTCTCTTTCCAAGTTCTGGTCTCTGTGCCTAAGTTCCTACATGATCTTGGCGTTGTCGCCTCCTGTACCCCCAAAAGGGCATCTCTCGAGAGTCTTGGTGTAAATCAGTCGATCTTGTTGGGTCGCTGATCATGACCGCTCGTGAGACTGAGCCGTGGAGCTTGCCCTGCTTAAGCGGGACTGACGTGGCAGAAATTGGTAGATTAAGAAATTAATGTAAGAGATACGTTGTAAGTACAATTCTCAACCAACAAAAATCCGCTCATAAATTTAGAAGCGTTGTGACAAAATTAGAATAAATATACTAGGAGTATGAGTCCCAGGTCGTCTCCCAATGAGTTACAGGAAGATGTGCTATTTTATTAATCAGAGGTTTTCCGAAATGTTTTTTTTTTAGTTTGATAAATATGAAATTAAATCAGAGAGTTTATGTAATTCAAATAGAAACCTTGACCAGGAGAAGATTAATCAGAAGTTCTATCCTTGTTGGATTTCTCTCAAGATCAATTGATAATTGAAGGTTGTTTTTACTTAGTTATCCTTTACTGAGTAAAAAAAAGTTAAGTAAGTTGGAAGTCTACTTCTATTCACAAGTTCTAATCCTCTCCCTTGGGAAGGATTAGTGTTAGTGACTAGAGAGCCAGCCAACAATAAATCCAATTACAATTTAGCTCTTGAGTATTCCAACTCAAGGTTCTCCTTTTAATCAACTCCCAATCAAGTTAGAGGACTACTCCATTATCATGAATGTAAACTTCACAAAATTAGAAAGGGAAATAAAGAAAGACATGATAAACAATAATCAAAAAGATCAATTAAAATTAAAAATGGTTCTTGTATTAATAAATTATAAAAATAATCCAATTGTAACTCTGGCCAAATTAAGGATATGAAAGAGTAAGCGAAAAGTAAGGAAACAAACTAGAATGACGAAGTCTTGGCAGAGGTAGTAACTCTTCTCAATATCCCAATCCAAAAAGCAAACAAAATTCTAAGAACTATGAATGTGTAGAGAGAAAACTTAGAGGAGGAGTAAAATCAGATCTAAAAACTAAAAAACTAAGATTATGCGGAATGAGAATCGTCCTTAGTCTCTGCATGTTCTCTGGCTCTAATCTGCGTTTCTGGGCCGAAAACTTGGTTAAAACGGGGCCCAAAATTCACACCAGTGATTTCTGTAAATTCTGCAGATCGTACATGTCACGCGACCGCATCGTCCACGCATTCGCGTCATCTAGCATTTTTCCTTTCCACGCGTGCGCGTTGTCCACGCATTCGCGTCACTCGTGCAGATTCCAATCCACGTGCTCGCGTCAGAAATGTGTTCGTGCCGCTGTGATTTTCTCCAATTCGCGCAGATGCATGAGCCATGCGTCCGCGTCGCTTCTCGCTGGTCATCTCCTCAATTTCTTGTGTTCTTTCTATTTTTGCAAGCTTCCTCTCTATTCTCTAAGACATTCCTGCACTATAAAGCCTGAAACACTTAACACACAGATCACGGCATCAAATGGTATAAAGGAGAATAAAAATATACAATTAAAAGATCTTTAGGAAGCAAGTTTTCAATCATAGAACAATTTTGGGAAGGAATTGTAAATACATGAAAATCATATGAATAAGTGGGTGCAGACTTGATAAAACCACACAACTAAACACAATATAAATCATAAAATAATGGTTCATCAACCTCCCCACACTTAAACATTAGCATGTCCACATGCTTAGTTGAAAGAGATAAAGTAAATGAGTAGGGACATGTAAAACTCATGCAATGCAATACATATATATATATAAGTTATACAGTAAGAACAGATAAAAATACAAGAAGATAGCTCATGAAAGCAGGGAACATAAAATTTAAGCATTGAACCCTCACTGATGATGTATGTGCACTCTAGTCTCTCAAGTGTATAGGGTAATCACTCTACTCTTCTCTAATCATGCTTTCTAAATTTTGTTCTACACCTAACCAATCAACAACATTTAATGAACCAATGCAAACATCATGAGGTGTTCTAGGTTTTAATGGGGCTAAGGTAAGGGTAAGGGTATATATGGCTAAGTGAGCTTATAAATTGAATCTTTAATTAACCTAAGCTTTCACCTATCATATATATATATTCTATATAACTTCAAATTTCATACCTAGCTACCTAAAATTTCACTTTCACATTCCATACTCATGTATTAACTTTTATTTTAATTTTATCACATATGCATTTATCTTTGAACTTTAAGTTAGTATTGGGGTAATTTTGTCCCCTTATTTATTTATTGAATATTTTTGGATTTTTTTTAACATGAAAATAAACATAGCTTATCAATGCACATAGATTTTTAATTTTTCTTATAGTTTCACATGAGTAGGTACCCAAATTCCCATTATTTTATCATGACACATTCCCTTATTAACCTTTGTTCCCACAATCTTCCCATACTCAATTAACACACAATTCTATCTTAAGCTAACCAAATATTCAATTGGGATATTTAATTATTTTTTCGCTTAAGGCTAGTACATGGTTACATTATTTAACCATAAACAGTGGCTAACAAAGGTAATTTAAAGGGTAGGCTTATTTGGGATAAGTGAGCTAAACAAATAATGGCTTCAATCATATACAAGCATATAAATATATTAAATATTGGACATATAGGATGAAGCAAAATATAGATTACAATCATAGAGAAGTAAACACACAAGAATAAAACAATTATGGTTAAATAATGTAACCATGTACTTAGGCTCAAAATCTCACGGGTTGTGTGTTCTTGGCTTTTTAAACTATGTTCCAGATACAACTTCAAGAAATTTAACATAAAAGTTTTTATTTAAATTAGTGAAATTTTTTCAAAAAATAGTGTCTTACAAGAAACTTATTATCTTTTCAATCAAGTAGAACATGCATGCAATTAACCTATTACTATGCAATCTATCCTATTCTACGAAAGAAAAAACTAACTAAATATCCTATTTTATTGGTGTTAAGGAAGAGAAATTACCTCTGGAAGTCAGGTACTGACCGACCTCCCCACACTTAAAGCTTTGCACCGTCCTTAATTCCATCTGTTAGGAACAAGGGAGGGCTGGTAGCAGTTTTTCCACCATCGGAACCGTCATCACTCCCTATGCTGGTGAAGGAGGTGGAGTTCAGAGTGTCTAGGTCTTTCTCAGGTCTGTGGTTACCTGTGAGTAGCTTCTTGAGGTATTTGAAACGGTGCTGGTTGCGGCGCTCTCGTAGCTTCGCTTTCTGTTCTTGCCAGACCAACCTCTCCAGTAACTGATGGAGCAGCTGACTTGTTGAAGTTGCTTAGGGTGTGGAAGGAGGAATGTTAGCAGCTGGTTCTGCAGGCTGGCTGGTAGTGGCTATTGGCGGCCTGAGATATTTCCCGTTAGGGACGTACTAATTAACCCGTGGAAGCATGGCTTTGGTATCCCCAGCTCTGTAGGAGACTCCGACTGCTGAGACAAGATCTGAGACCAAGGCGGGAAAAGGTAAGTGTCCCGCAATTTGTACATGTCCCATAGCACTTCGGATGTGTCTTGGTAAGTTTAAAGGCTGGTCTGTAAGGATGCACCATAGTAGAACGGCCATGTCTGCAGTGAAGGAGGACTCATGAGTGCTCGAAAAGACGTAATAGAACATAATCTGTGCCCATACGTGAGCCTCCAAGGTAAGTGCGGAAGCCGATATTCCCTTAGATCAGAAACAATGGTATCCATAAATCCATCTGCTGCCAGGTTATGTGATAACTCTGAAAACGGCGTCCCAGTCAAATTGGTACGTCTGGCGTTTGAGTGCGACTTCTTGAAATGCATTCATTCCTTCTGGAGCAGAGGAAAGATCTAGAGCTCACTGAATGGCCTCTTCTATAATGGGGACTTGCATCTGACGGACATAGACAGATTGCATGGTCGACATGTGAAAATTAGAGTAGAATTTTACTACCTGTGAAAGATTAACCTACCGTGACTATCTCCGTAGGAATCTCCATTTTCTTCGTTCAATTTGCGGCTCAACAAAGGTAGCAATGTTGGTCGAGAGGATAAGAAGGTATTCATTGTTGTATTTACTGTCTACCAAGATAGGGAACATCTGCTCACAGTAGCGGTTAGAAAACCGCGCAGTGTCCTTTGCTTGGAAGCCTTTTTCTTTTTCATCGACCTTGATGATCCTCTTAATTCTTTTTGTTGAGGGTTTAACTGCCGTTGAAGATGGCTCTGCTACTAATGCTCTTTTTGTTCCTCTCTTTGCTGGTGGTTTGGGAGTAGCTTTCTCCTTGCCTTTTTTGGTGGCCATCCTGAAAAGGGAAAAGGATGTTGGTAACACATGGTCTAGACTACATGTGAAAAGTTTATCAATGGAATTATAGCAAGTGCATGTGATGACAATTGAATGCAAGATGTTTATTGGCATGCCGGCAAAGGCATGAGTAGCATGGATCAAGCATTCAATGTCCAAGTTAGATTATCAAGTCTGTCAAAGTAACAATATGTTTGTATGGACAATTATATATAATTAATAAAACATAAAAAGGGTTTTGTGAAAAATAGGCATTAAAGTAGGATAACATAAAAGTAGTGCATGATGCCATACGAGCTTTTTCATAAACACTTAGCATGCATGGTAAATAAGTTATTGAAATTATTAAATTGAACATGCAAGCAACCCTATAAAAAGGAATATATAATTGTCAAATAATTCCTGAATAATCCACAAGCAAAATATAGAAAATAATGACCCAAATAAATTTTCAATACCAAAAAAAGGTTTTAAGAAGAAAAAGGAAAAAGAAAACATAGATAATGAAAGTAAAAATAAAAAGAAGAAGACAACATAAGAATAAGAAGAGAAAAGTAAAGAGGGAAGAAGAAAAGAAAAACCTTGATAATGGCAGTGAAAAAGAGGAAGTAGAAGGTGAGAAAGAAGGAAGAAGGAAGAAGAAAGAAATAAGAAGGGATAAGAAAAATCAGGATTTGAGGAAGAAAAGATAATATATTTGGCTGATCTGGATAAGCTGTGAGCGCATGTGACGCGAACGCGTGAGTGACACGGTCGTTGGTGAGTGGTGCTTTCAAGTGACGCGAACGCGTAGGTCACGCAGTCGCGTGGTTTGATTTGTGCTTTTGGCGCGAGACCAGCCTCGTGTTCGCGCAACTCTCTGTTTGAAACTCATTTTGGCAAATTTTAGGGTGACGCATTCGCGTGGTTGATGCGATCGCGTGAATGGCCATTTTTGAAAATGACGCGGACGTGTGAGGTACGCGTTCGCACGACGGGGCTTTGTGCTTCTAGCACCATTCCAGCCTAGCTCCATCATAACTTTTTGCCATACACACATTTACGTCGATTTTACAGGGCCACGCGTTCGCGTGGGTGACGCGGACGCGTGGGGAGGCTATTTCGTGAACGATGCAAACGCGTTAGTGATGCGGTCGCGTGGGCGAGTTTGTGCCAAAGGCACGCCTCCAGCCACACTTTTGCGTGACGCTCTGTTCAATTATGTTTCCTTCCCTATGTACCTGTGATGCGGACGCGTCAGCGACGCTTATACGTCGCGTGCATTTTTTTTATATATATGCAACGTGCAAATGAAGATGCAAACTATATGTACTAATAATGCGGAGAGTTATTGAAAAAGAAAATAAAGAATAGAGAAAGGAACGATCATTCCATGGTGAGTTGTCTCCCACCCAGCATTTTGCTTTAACGTCCTTAAGTTGGACGCTCCACTAGCTCAGTCTTTTGCTGTTGGTGGATCCTCCAAGAGGAATATCTCTAGCTCCTTGTTTTTCTTCATCTTCTCACCATGATATAGCTTTAAGAGATGTACATTGACTTTGATGAATTCAGAGCTTGAAGGATGACTCGGGTGAAAAACTCCGTATGGCTCGGCCTTCTCTACTCTATAGGGACCTTCCTATCTGGACCTCAACTTACCTGGCATGAGTCTCAGTCTGGAGTTGTAAAGGAGGACTAAGTCCCCAGGTTGGGACTCTCTCCTCTTGATGTGCTTATCATGCACAACCTTCATCTTTTTCTTGTACAGCCTGGAGTTCTCATAAGCTTCTAGGCGAAGGCTTTCTAATTCTTGCAGTTGCAACTTTCTTTTAGCTTCGGCTTTCTCAAAGCACTCTTTCACTGCCCAAATGGCTTTGTGCTCTACCTCAACTAGGAGGTAGCAGGCTTTTCTATAAACTAAGCGGAAGGGACTCATCCCAATGGGTGTCTTGTATGCTGTTCTGTATGCCCAGAGTGTATCTTGTAGCCTGGTGCTCCAGTCTCTCCTATGAGGTTTGACTATCTTCTGCAATATACGCTTTATTTCTCTGTTAGACACCTCGACTTGCCCATTAGTCTAGGGATGGTAGGCTGTTACTACTTTATGAATTATCTCATGCTTTTTCAGTAATCCTGTTAGTCTCCTGTTACAAAAGTGGGTGCCTTGATCGCTCACGATTGCTCATGGTGATCCAAAGCGACAAATGATATGGTTTCTAACAAAGGAAACAATAGTGTTAGTATCATCATTGCGGGTAGGAATTACTTCAACCCATTTTGAAACGTATCTACAGCTAACAATATATAAAAGTAACCATTAGAATTTGGAAATGGACCCATGAAGTCAATGCCCCAAACATAAAAAATTTCATAGAAAAGCATAATCTGTTGAGGCATCTTATCCCTCTTGGATATATTACCAAACCTTTGGCAAGGAGAACAAAGATTTACAAAATTCAGCAACATCTTTAAAAAGAGTAGGCCACCAGAATCCACAGTCTAGAATTTTTCTAGCTGTTCTTTGAGAGCCAAAATGTCCTCCACTCTCAGATGAGTGGCAAGCCTCTAAAATGGACTAGAATTCTGATTGAGGCACACACCGTCTAATTACCTGGTCAGCACCACACTTCCATAAATATGGATCATCCCATATATAATATTTGGACTCGCTTTTCAGCTTGTCTCATTGATGCTTAATAAAATTTGGAGGAAAAGTGTGGCTAACTAGATAATTAGCTACAGGTGCATACCAAGGGACTACTTCAGATACTGCTTGTAGGTTATCAAATGGGAAATTATCATCTATAGGAGATGAGTCATCCTGAATGTGCTCAAGGCGACTCAAGTGGTCTGCCACTAGATTCTGGGTACCACTCCTATCCTTAATTTCTAAATCAAATTCTTGTAGTAGTAGTAGTATCCAACGTATAAGCCTTGGTTTGGATTCCTTTTTAGCCAATAGATATTTTAGAGCTGCATGGTCTGAGTACACTACTACTTTAGCACCAAGTAAATAGGCTCAGAATTTATCCAGAGCAAAAACAATAGCAAGAAGCTCTTTCTCAGTAGTATTGTAATTAGACTGAGCAGCGTCTAAAGTCTTAGACGCATGAGCAATTACAAAAGGATCATTACCTTCATGCTGAGCCAGCACCGCTCCTACTGCATGATTGGAAGTATCACACATAATTTCAAATGGCTGACTCCAGTCTGGTCCTCTCACAATTAGAGCTTGAGTCAGAGCGATTTTCAGCTTATCAAAAGCTTGCTTACAACTTTCACTGAACTCAAACTCAATATCTTTCTGCAGCAATCTGGATAAAGGCAATGCTACCTTACTGAAGTCCTTAATAAATCTCCTGTAAAAACCTTCATGGCCAAGGAACGAACGAACTTCCCTCATGGAAGAGGGGTAAGGTAAACTGGAAATAACGTCCACCTTTGCTGGATCTACGAAAATGCCAGTATTAGACACAACATGTCCTAGTATAATCCCTTGTTTTACCATAAAATGACATTTTCAAAATTCAATACAAGGTTCATACTAACACATCTATCCAACACTCTAGATAAACTATCCAAGCAAAGGCTAAATGAATCACCATATACGCTAAAATCATCCATAAAAACCTCCATATAGTTCTCAATGAGGTCAGAGAAAAAACTCATCATGCACCTTTGGAAAGTAGCTGGTGCATTGCATAAGTCAAAGGGCATTCTCTTATAAGCATAAGTTCTAAAAGGACATGTAAAAGTAGTATTTTCATGATCTTCAGGAGCTATATGAATTTGAAAATAGCCTGTATAACCATCTAAAAAGCAATAATGGGATTTACCTGACAGGCGATCAAGCATCTGATCAATGAATGGCAAGGGGTAATGATCCTTGCGAGTGGCTTGGTTGAGACACCTGTAGTCAATGCAAACTCTCCATGAGTTCTGCACTCTGGTTGTCAGAAGTTCTCCACGCTCATTTCTTATTGTTGTGACTCCAGACTTCTTGGGCACCACTTGCACTGGGCTGACCCATTCACTATATGAGATGGGGTAAATGATATCTACTTCAAGTAGCCTGGTCACTTCTTTCTTGACAACTTCTAAGATGGTGGGATTCAATCTTCTTTGAGGTTGACGGACAGGCTTTGCTCCCTCTTCTAAGAATATTATGTGCTCACAAACTTGAGGGTTGATGCCTACTATATCCGCCAAGCTCCATCCAACTGCTTTCTTATGTTTTCTCAACACACTGAGTAGTTGGTCTTCTTTTTGGGAAGTGAGTTCCCTTGCAATGATAACTGGGAACTTCTGCTCGTCCTCAAGGTAAGTGATGAGTGGATAATTTATACGCTTTTTGGCATTATTTTTAGGTAGTTTTTAGTAGGATCTAGCTACTTTTTGGGATATTTTTATTAGTTTTTATGGAAAATTCATATTTCTAGACTTTATTATGAGTTTGTGTATTTTTCTATGATTTCAGGTATTTTCTGGCTGAAATTGAGGGACCTGAGCAAAAATCTGATTCAGAGGCTGACAAAGGACTGCTGATGCTGTTGGATTCTGACCTCCCTGCACTCAAAGTGGATTTTCTGGAGCTACAAAACTCCAAATGGTGCGCTCTTAATTGCGTTGGAAATTAGACATCCAGGGCTTTCCAGAAATATATAATAATCTATATTTTGCTCGAGTTTTGACGATGCAAAATGGCGTCAAAACGCCACTTCTCTGTCCTATTCTGAAGTCAAAACGCCAAACTGGCATAAAAGTTAGAGTTAAACGCCCAAACTGGCACCAAAGCTGGCATTTAAATCCAAGAGAAGCCTATACATGTGTGAAGCTCAATGCTCAGCCAAAGCACACACCAAGTGGGCTCGGAAGTGAATTTCTGCATCCTTCACCTACTTTTGTAAACTCTCGTAGCTAGTTTCATCATAAATAGGATCTCTTACTATTGTATTTTAATCTTTTGATCATCTTTTGATCTCTTGATCATATTTTGGGGCTGGCCTCACGGCCATGTCTGGACCCTGTTCTTATGTATTTTCAACGATGGAGTTTCCTCACACCATAGATTAAGGAGTGGAGCTCTGCTGTTCCTTGAGTATTAATGCAAAGTACTATTGTTCTTCTATTCAATTCAAGCATATTCTTGTTCTAAGATATTCACTCGCACTTCAACCTAATGAATGTGATGATCCGTGACACTCATCATCATTCTCACCTATGAACGCGTGACTGACAACCACTTCCATTCTACATAAGATTGAGCGTGTATCTCTTGGATTCCAGGTCCACGACGCATGGTTGCCTCGCCTGACAATCGAGCCTTCCATTCCGTGAGATTAGAGTCTTCGTGGTATAAGCTAGAATTATTGGTGGACATTCCTGAGATCCGGAAAGTCTAAACATTGTCTATGGTATTCTGAGTAGGATCTGGGAAGGGATGACTGTGACGAGCTTCAAACTCGCGACTGTAGGGCGTAGTGACAAACGCAAAAGGATAGTAAATCCTATTCCTACATGATCGAGAACCAACAACTGATTAGCCATGCGGGAAACCGTAGAGGACCATTTTCACTGAGAGGATGGGAGGTAGCCATTGACACCTGTGAAACCCAACATACAGCTTGCCATTGAAAGGAGTATGAAGGATTGGATGAAGGCAATAGAAAAGCAGAGATTCAATAGGAACAAAGCATCTCTGTGCACTTATCTGAAATTCTCACCAATGAATTACATAAGTATCTCTATCTTTACTTTCTGTTTATTTATCTTTTAATTATTAAAACTCCATAACCCATTTGAATCCGCCTGACTGAGATTTACAAGGTGACCATAGCTTGCTTCAGGCCGACAATCTCCGTGGGATCGACCCTTACTCACTTAAGGTTTATTACTTGGACAACCCAGTGCACTTGCTAGTTAGATGTGCGATGTTGTGAAAAAGAGTAAGATTAAAATTGTGCATACAAATTGTTGGCGCCATTGTGTATCACAATTTTGTGCACCAAGTTTTTGGTGCCATTGCCGGGGATTGTTCGAGTTTCGACAATTAACGGTTCATCTTGTTGCTCAGATTAGGTAATTTTCTTTTCAAAATTTTTTCAAAAAATCTTTCAAAAATTTTTTATTTGTTTTCATTTTTCTAAAAAAATAATTTTCAAAAAAAAACCCAAAAAAATTCATAAAATCATAAAAACTCAAAAATATTTCATGGTTCTTGTTTGAATCTAGGGCCAAATTTTAAGTTTGGTGTCAATTGCATGATTTTAATTGTCTTGCAATTTTCGAAACACATACATTATGTTCTTGATGATCTTCAAATCGTTCTTGCTGAATTGCCTTGTTTGATCTTCATGATTTATTGAATTGCACTGCATGATGTTCTACATATGCATTCTTTGCATTCATATGGCCCAAACATGAGAAAGTTCTAAGTTTGGTGTCCTCCATGTTTTCTTTCATTAAGAAAACTGAGTTCTTAATGTTCATCTTGATCTTCAAGATTATTCTTGGTGTTCATCTTGACGTTCATAATGTTCTTGTATATATCTTGTGTTTTGATCCAAGAATTATATGTTTCGACTCATTTTTTTGTTTTTCAAAATTGAAAACATATCTTCTTGAATAAAGGATTTAGCAAAATGAAGATCCAAGAACATAAAGTAGAGGAATTACAGAGAGAAAGGTGGGCATTCAAAACGCCAAGTGAAGAAGAAAAACTGGAGTTTAAACGCCAGCCAGGGTACCTGGCTGGGCGTTTGAACGCCCAAACCATGCAGCAATTGGGCGTTAAACGCCCAAAACATGCAACTCCTGGGCGTTTAACGCCAGGATGACACAAGGAGAGGAATTTTGTTTTCAAATCAAATCTTTTTCAAATCTTCATATTTTTTTAAATCAAATGTTTTTCAAATCAAATATTTTCAATCAAATCTTTTTCAAAATCATATCTTTTCAAACATATCTTTTTCAAAAAAATCAAATCTTTTTTTAATTTCCTTTTCAAATCTTTTTCAAAATAAATTTCAATCATATCTTTTCAAACATATCTTTTTCAAATCATATCTTTCTCAAAATCGATTTCAAAATCTTTTTATCTCTTTAAAAATTGATTTTCAAATCTTTTTCAACTAACTAATTGACTTTTTTTTTGTTTTACTATTTCTTATCTTTTTCAAAACCACAGCCAATTTTTCAAAAATTTATTTTAAATTTTATTCTTTTTATTTTCGAAAATTTCTTCCCCTCTCTCATCTTTTTTCTATTTGAACACTAACATTCCTCCTCCATTGTCAATTCGAACTCCATCTCTCTTGTGTGTTCAAATTCTTACCTCATCCTTCTATTCTTGTTTTCCTTTGACACCTCAAGGAATCTCTATACTGTGACATAGAGGATTCCATATTTTCTTTGTTTTCTTCTCTTTCATATGAGCAGGAATAAAGATAAAGGCATACTTGTTGAAGCTGATCCTGAACCTGAAAGGATTCTGAAGAGAAAGCTAAGAGCAGCTAAAGCACAAAACTCTGAAGAGGACCTCACTGAAATTTTCGAAAAGGAAGCAGCAAAAGAAACAAGTATGGCCGAACCAAACAACAATGCAAGGAAGATGCTTGGTGATTTTGCTACACCAACTTCCAACTTCTATGGAAGAAGCATCTCAATCCCTGCCATTGGAGCAAATAATTTTGAGCTAAAGCCTCAATTAGTTTCTCTACTACAACAGAATTGCAAGTTTCATGGACTTCCATCAGAAGATCCTTATCAGTTTTTAACTGAGTTCTTACAGATCTGTGATACTGTTAAGACTAATAGAGTTGATCCTGAAGTCTACAAGCTTATGCTTTTCCCTTTTGCTGTAAGAGACAGAGCTAGAACATGGTTGGACTCACAACCCAGAGATAGCCTGGACTCTTGGGATAAGCTGGTCACGGCTTTCTTAGCCAAGTTCTTTCCTCCTCAGAAGCTGAGCAAGCTTAGAGTGGATGTTTAGACCTTCAGACAAAAAGATGGTGAATCCCTCTATGAAGCTTGGGAAAGATAGAAGCAACTGACCAAAAAGTGTCCTTCTGACATGCTTTCAGAATGGACCACATTAGATATATTCTATGATGGTTTGTCTGAATTTTCCAAGATGTCACTGGACCACTCTACAGGTGGATCCATTCACCTAAAGAAAACGCCTGCAGAAGCTCAGGAACTTATTGAAATGGTTGCAAATAACCAGTTCATGTATACCTCTGAGAGGAATCCTGTGAGTAATGGGACGCCTCAAAAGAGAGGAGTTCTTAAAATTGATGTTCTGAATGCCATACTGGCTCAGAACAAAATATTGACCCAATAAGTCAATATGATCTCTCAGAGTCTGAATGGATTGCAAAATACATCCAACAGTACTAAAGAAGCATCTTCTGAAGAAGAAGCTTATGATCCTGAGAACCCTGCAATGGCTGAGGTGAATTACATGGGTGAAGCCTTTGGCAACACTTATAATCCTTCATGGAAAAATCATCCAAATTTTTCATGGAAGGATCAACAGAAGCAAGGCTTCAATAATAACAATGGTGGAAGAAACAGGTTTAGCAATAGCAAACCTTTCCCATCATCATCTCAGCAACAGACAGAGCATTCTGAGCAGAATTCTTCTAGCTTAGCAAACATAGTCTTTGATCTATCTAAGGTCACTCTTAGTTTCATGACTGAAATAAGATCCTCCATTAGAAATTTGGAGGCACAAGTGGGCCAGCTGAGTAAAAGGGTTACTAAAACTCCTCCTAACACTCTCCCAAGTAATACAGAAGAGAATCCCAAAGGAGAGTGCAAGGCCATTGATATAATCAACATGGCCGAAACCTTAGAGAAGGAGGAGGAGGACGTGAATCCCAATGAGGAAGACCTCAGGGAACGTCCAAAGATCAGTAAGGAATACCCTAATGAGGAACCAAAGGAATATGAGGCTCATGCAGAGACCATAGAGATTCCATTGGATTTTCTTTTACCATTCATGAGCTCTGATGATTATTCATCTTCTGAAGAAGATGAAGACATTGTTGAAGGGCAAGTTGCCCGATATTTAGGAGCAATCATGAAGCTAAATGCCAAGCTATTTGGTGATGAGACTTGGGAGGAAGAGTCTCCCTTTCTCATCAATGAACTGAATACATTGGTTCAGCAAACTTTACCTCAAAAGAAATAGGATCCTAGGAAATTCTTAATACCTTGTACCATAGGCACCATGACCTTTGAGAAAGCCCTGTGTGACCTGGGATCAGGAATAAACATGATGCCACTCTCTGTAATGGAGAGACTGAGAATCTATGAGGTACAGGCTGCCAAATTCTCATTGGAGATGGCAGATAAATCTATGAAAAAGGCTTATAGACTAGTAGAGGACGTGCTAGTGAAGGTTGAAGGCCTTTACTTCCCTGCTGATTTCATAATCCTAGACACTAGGAGGGATGAGGATGAATCCATCATCCTTTGAAGACCCTTCCTAGCCACAGCAAAAGCTGTGATTGATGTTGACAGAGGAGAGTTGACCCTTCATGCGAATGAAGGATGCCTTGTAGTAAAGACTCAAGGTTTCTCCATCTGTAACCATGGAGAGTAAGCATGAAGAGCTTCTCCCAATACAGAGTCAAATAGAGCCCCCACATTCAAATTCTAAGTTTGGTATTGGAAGGCCACAACCAGACTCTAAGTTTGGTGTTGAGGGATCTCAACCATACTCTGATCATCTGTGAGACTCCATGAGAGCTCACTGTCAAGCTATTAACATTAAAGAAGCACGCCTCCCAATTTTATTTTAATTTTATCTATATTATTTTGTTTTCTTTTAGCTTGATGATCATGTGAAGTCACAAAGACAATTACAAAAATAAAGGAAAAAAAATAAAAACAGCATTGAAAATAACACACCTTGGAGGAAAGACTTATTGGCGTTTAAACGCCAGTAAGGGTAGCAAAATGGGCATTTAAACGCCCAATCTGGCACCTTTCTGGGCGTTTAAACGCCAAAATAAGGCACCAGACTGGCATTTAAACGCTAGAACAGGGCAACAAAGTGGCGTTTAGACACCAGAACAGGAAGGAAAGCTGGCGTTTAAACGCTAGAACAGGGCAGCAAACTGGCGTTTAAACGCCAAAATTGCACTCTACGGCATTGTGAACGCCCAATTGTAGCAGGGATAAAGAATTCCTTGGCCCTTCAAGATCTATGGACCCCACAGGATCCCCACCTCCCCCACCTCTCACTTTCTCCCTCTATCTCCTCCATTCTCTTCTTCTTCCCCTTCTTTCCTTCTTCCTTTGCTTGAGGACGAGCAAACCTTTTAAGTTTGGTGTGGTAAAAGTATTACTTTTTATTTTTCTATAACCATTTATGGTACCTAAGGCCGGAGAAACCTCAAGAAAGATGATAGGGAAGGCAATTTCTTCCTCCTCCGAGTCATGGGAGATGGAGAGATTCATCTTAAGGTTCCATAGCTCAGTAGTAGAGCATTTGACTGCACATCAAGAGAGCCCACTCATGAGCCTCAACAAGAGCATGAAGAAATTCCTCATCAAGAAATCAATGAGATGTCTCAAGGGATACATTTTCCTCCACACAACTAAGGATGGAGCAACAAAGGCAAGAAAGAGACATTGAGGAGCTCAAGCACTCCATAGGATTTTCAAGAGGAAGATGCCCCCCTCACTAAGGTGGACTCATTCCTTAATCTCCTTGTCTATTTATTTTTCTGTTTTCGATTTTTATGATGTATGTTCTATCTATGTTTGTGTCTTCACTACATGATCATTAGTGTCTAGTGTCTATGCCTTAAAGCTATATGAATCCTTCACCTCTCTTAAATGAAAAATGTGCTTAAATACAAAAGAACAAGAAGTACATGGATTTCAAATTTTATCTTAAAATTAGTTTACTTATTTTGATGTGGTGGCAATACTTTTTATTTTCTGAATGAATGCTTGAACAGTGCATATTTTTTATCTTTTTGTTTATGAATGTTAAAATTATTGGCTCTTGAAAGAATGATGAACAAAGAGAAATGTTATTGATAATTTGAAAAATCATGAAATTGGTTCTTGAAGCAAGAAAAAGCAGTGAAAAATGGCAAAAAAAAAGAGAAAAGAAAAAGAAAAGACAAGTAGAAAAAGCCAATAACCCTTTAAACCAAAAGGCAAGGGTAAAAAGGATCCAAGGCTTTGAGCATCAGTGGATAGGAGGGCCCAAAGGAATAAAATCCTGGCCTAAGTGGCTAAATCAAGCTGTCCCTAACCATGTGCTTGTGGCATGTAGGTTCAAGTAAAAAACTTGAGACTGAGTGGTTAAAGTCGTGATCCAAAGCAAAAAAGTGTGCTTAAGAACTCTGGACACCTCTAACTGGGGACTTTAGCAAAGATGAGTCACAATCTGAAAAGGTTCACCCAGTTATGTGTCTGTGGCATTTATGTATCCGGTGGTAATACTGGAAAACAAAGTGCTTAGGGCCACGACCAAGACTCATAAAGTAGCTGTGTTCAAGAATCAACATACTAAACTAGGAGAATCAATAACTGATGCCAGGGCAACTTGGCTAGTTTTACTAGCCATTTTTTGTATGCTTTAGGTTGGTTTCATGCATTTTCTTAGGAAATAAGCAAGTATTTGGTTGAAAATGCAATCATACCATGATTCAAGCAAACATTGTGAATTTTGAATGATTTCATGAGAATTATGCATGAATTGAATGATAAATTGGATGATACATGATCCCATGATTAAGAGCAAGACTTTGATGCACTTTGTTTGATTGATTTCAGGTAACAAGAAGCAGAGAAGAGCCACGTTAGTGGCTACGTTAGTGCCACTAACGTGGCCATTAACATGGAAGAAAAACAGAAGCCCCAACGTTAGTGAGAAAGTTAGTGGCATTAACTTTGAAAAAGGAGAGCATGGAACGTTAGTGGTAAAAGTGAACGCCACTAACGTTTGCGAAGCAAAGAAGGCCTACGTTAGCTTCCACATTAACTACATTAACGTGGTAGTTAATGTGGAAGGAAAGGGAAACGCCAACGTTAGTGGAAAAAGTGAGTGCCACTAACGTTTGTGAAGCAAAAAGACCCACGTTAACAGCCACGTTAACTACATTAACGTGGAAGTTAACGTGGAAGGAAAGGGAGATGCCAACGTTAGTGGAAAAGGTGATCTCCACTAACGTTTGCGAAGCAAAAAGATCCACGTTAACAGCCACGTTAACTACATTAACGTGGAAGTTAACGTGGAAGGAAAGGGAGATGCCAACGTTAGTGGAAAAGGTGATCTCCACTAATGTTTGCGAAGCAAAAAAGACCCACGTTAACAGCCACGTTAACTACATTAACGTGGAAGTTAACGTAGGCAAAAATCTCACCTGGCAGCCTGACCTTTCCTTCTTCAAACAAGAATAACTTGAGCCACAAAAATCCAAATAAGGTAATTCCAAAGGCATTGAAAAGTAGGATTCCAGAGCTTTCCAAGCATATATGGCACTACATGGTGGACACTAAATTTGAGGGAGAAAACCTGCCCCGAAAGTGCAAGGATGAACATGGTATCAACCTGTAGTAAGGCCAACTGACCTCTTCACCTTCCAAGAAGTGTAACTCAAGTTGTAGAGCTCCAAATGATGCGCTTCCAAAGGCGTTGGAAAGTAGACATCCAGAGCTTTCCAAAAATACATAATAGTATGGGATGAACATTAAGTTTGAGCTCCAGAATCTGGCAACATTAAGCCCCTGGTCGCTAGCGTTATCGTGACTCACGTTTTCCAGTAACGGTAGCGACTGTGCCAGCGACCTTGTCTACTTTAAAGGAGCATAACTTGAGTTACAGAAGTCCAATTGAGGTGATTCCAGTTGCGTTAGAAAGCTGACATTCAGATATTTCCAACGATATATAATACTATATAGTGGGCATGAAATTGGAGTACAAACAAGAGGTATCTTTTAAGCCCCAAAAACACCAACTGAGTAGCAAGTGTGACGTTAGCCACACTAACTTCAGCACTACCGCCACACTTGTAGCGTTAGTGTGGCTAACGGTAGCACCAACTTTAGCAACTGGACCTTAACTCAATTCACTTCTCTTTCAAGGACCACCCAACCTCAAGGAAGCAAGCCCACAAGTGTCAACCAATCAAGGTCACAAGAAGCATCTAGAATAGGAATTTTCATTTAATTGTAATTTGCTTTTAATTTCATTTTGTAATTTAGGAGAACCTATATAAAGGCCTTAGTTTGTACATTCAAGGCTGGACTGGGCTGGAGATTAGGGATTGAAGAGGGGTCTTCGGACTCCCTCCCCTTACACACTTTTCCTTCTCTTTCTTTTCTTTGTACTTTTCATTTATGAATTTCGAAGTTTCAATGTTAGTTTTAATCTTCATCTTTACTTTTCTGCACTTTCTTCTTTTCTATTTTGGTAGAGCAATGATCAACTAACTCTTTTCATTGGGTTAGAGAGCTCTATTGTGATTCAATTGATCAATTGTAGTTCTTATTCTTCTTCTTCTTTCTTTTCTCTTGATTTTACTAGAGAGCTTTTGATCTTCATCCAATTGGGTAATTGTCTTGGAAGAGAAATTGCTCATACTTGGATTTCCTCGGAACCTTGGAAGAGGAATGAGGAAATCATGCTAGAAATGCTCTCTCACATTGGATTAGGTTGGGGGTTGGATGGATATTGTGACATTTAATCCTACCAATACTTTGATCTATGAATGTATGTGGTATAATCAGTGACCAAACTTCATCTCTTCCCATGAGCAATTAAATCAAGGAATTGGGAAATTGTTCAAGTTTAGAGAGACTGGATTGCCAAGGAATTGGGATCCAATCACTTAAGATTGCCAAGGAGATCAATGAATGCATTGATTGAGGAAGAGATGAGAATGAACTTGATCCGGAGGATTGCAATATCTCTTGATCCCAATGTTCATTTTATTTTTAGTTCTTACATTTACTTTTCTTGCCATTTTACTTTTCTGCACTTTATTGCTTTCTTTACTTTTATGCCATTTACATTTCCTTGTTACTTATCACTACAATATGATTCGTCTAACTAGAATAATCAATTAACCATTGATTGCTTAATCCGTTAATCTCTGTGGGATTCGACCTCACTCTTTTGTGAGTTATTACTTGACGACAATTCGGTATACTTTTCGAAAGGAGATTTGTTGAGAGACAAATTCCCATGCATCAATAACACTATCTGAAATTCTAAGTTCCTATAGATGCCAATCATTCTAAATTTCAAAGAAAAAAGTGAGATGCCAAAACTGTTCAGAATCAAAAAGCTACAAGCCCCGCTCATCTAATTAGAAGTTTCATTGATACTGTGGGATTCATTGTATATTCTCTTCTTTTTATCCTATTTTGTTTTCAGTTGCTTGGGGACAAGCAACAATTTAAGTTTGGTGTTGTGATGAGCGGATAATTTATACGTTTTTTGGCATTATTTTTAGGTAGTTTTTAGTAGGACCTAGCTACTTTTTGGGATTTTTTTATTAGTTTTTATGAAAATTTCATATTTCTGGACTTTACTATGAGTTTATATGTTTTTCTATGATTTCAGGTATTTTCTAGCTGAAATTGAGGGACCTGAGCAAAAATCTGATTCAGAGGCTGACAAAGGACTGCTGATGCTGTTGGATTCTGACCTCCCTGCACTCGAAGTGGATTTTCTAGAGCTACAGAAATCCAAATGGTGCGCTCTCAATTGTGTTAGAAAGTAGACATACAGGGCTTTCCAAAAATATATAATAGTCTATACTTTGCTCGAGTTTTGATGACGTAAAATGGCGTCAAAACGCCACTTCTCTGTCCTATTCTGAAGTCAAAACGCTAGAACTGGCATAAAAGTTGGAGTTAAACGCCCAAACTAGCACCAAAGCTGGCATTTAACTCCAAGAGAAGCCTCTACACGTGTGAAGCTCAATGCTCAGCCCAAGCACACACCAAGTGGGCCCAGAAGTGGATTTTTGCATCCTTCACCTACTTTTGTAAACCCTAGTAGCTAGTTTCATTATAAATAGGACCTCTTACTATTGTATTTTCATCTTTTGATCATCTTTTGATCTCTTGATCATATTTTGGTGCTGGCCTCAAAGCCATGCCTGGACCCTGTTCTTATGTATTTTCAATGGTGGAGTTTCTACACACCATAGATTAAGGTGTGGAGCTCTGCTGTTCCTCGAGTATTAATGCAAAGTACTATTGTTCTTCTATTCAATTCAAGCATATTCTTGTTCTAAGATATTCACTCGCACTTCAACCTGATGAATGTGATGATCCGTGACACTCATCATCATTCTCACTTATGAATACGTGACTGACAACCACTTCCGTTCTACATAAGATTGAGCGTGTATCTCATGGATTCCTGGTCCACGACACATGGTTGCCTCACCTGACAACCAAGCTTTCCATTCCGTGAGATTAGAGTCTTCGTGGTATAAGCTAGAATTATTGGCGGCTATTCCTGAGATCCAGAAAGTCTAAATCTTGTCTATGGCATTCCGAGTAGGATCTGGGAAGGGATGACTGTGACGAGCTTCAAACTCGCGATTGTAGGGCATAGTGACAGACGCAAAAGGATAGTAAATCCTATTCCTACACAATCGAGAACCAACAGCTGATTAGCCATGCGGGAAACCGTAGAGGACCTTTTTCACTGAGAGGATGAGAGGTAGCCATTGACACCGGTGAAACCCAACATACAGCTTGCCATGGAAAGGAGTATGAAGGATTGGATGAAGGCAGTAGGAAAGCAGAGATTCAACAGGAACAAAGCATCTCTATGCACTTATCTGAAATTCTCACCAATGAATTACATAAGTATCTCTGTCTTTACTTTCTGTTTATTTATCTTTTAATTATTAAAACTCCATAACCCATTTGAATCCGCCTGACTGAGATTTACAAGGTGACCATAGCTTGCTTCAGGCCAACAATCTTCGTGGGATCGACCCTTACTCACGTAAGGTTTATTACTTGGACGACCCAGTGCACTTGCTGGTTAGTTGTGCAAAGTTGTGAAAAAGAGTGAGATTACAATTGTGTGTACAAGTTGTTGGCGCCATTGTGTATCCCAATTTCGTGCACTAGTAAGCGTACTTGAGGTGTGAAGGGAGGGCTTTAATTCTAATTTCCACTCATAGCCAGGCTCTGGATCATCCGGAGCTAGTGATAATGGCAAAGTGCTCTCATTGTCTTCAGAAAGTGTCCCCATACTCGGACCTTGCCTGATGTACTTCTCTTCTAATTCTTCCTGGTGAACTTCAGCTACAGTTTCATCAATGATGTCACACTAGGAGATAGAATGATCTTCCAGATGGTGCTTCATAGCTTCATTGAAACTGAACTTCACTATTCTGCCATCTATCTCAAAAGAGTAAGTTCCTGAGAAAGCATCTAGCTTGAACTTTAAAGTCTTCAGGAATGGTCTTCCAAGCAGGATTGATGATGGCCTCCCTGAGTCATTAGGGAGCATTTCCAGGATATAGAAGTCAATGGAAAATGTGAGCCCCTTAATGCTCACTAATACATCTTCAGCAATTCTAACCACTGTAATAATGCTTTTATCTGCTAACACAAAATGAGCTGCCAACCTTTTTAAGGGAGGGAGCCTCAATGTATCATATATAGACAAAGGCATTTTACTAACACACGCTCCTAAATCACACATGTAGTCATAAAATATCACACATCCAATGGTACAGTTAACCATACATGGAACTAGATCACTACATTTTTCAGGTATACCTCCCATTAAAGCAGAGATAGAACTACCTAAAGGAATAGTTTCTAATTTATTAGTTTTATCTTTATGTATACATAAATCCTTTAGAAACCTTGCGTATTTAGGTACTTGCTGAATAACATCAAAAAGAGAAACGGTTACCTTAACCTTTTTTAATATTTCTACTATTTTGGGATCAAGTTCCATCTACTTCCTGGGCTTCCTTGCGAGTTGTGAAAAAGGGATAGGACGGGTGTTATCTACGGCTTCATCATCCTTTGGTGCTTCATTCTGTAGTTAAGCTTCCTCTTCTTCAACTATGTCTTGTACGTCCTCTTCCTCTTCAGCATCTTCCACTTCCATTACATCTTCAGCTGGAGTGTGTTCTGGTGGGCTTGGCTCTTCATGGTTCCTCTCCTGTAATGTGGTTTCGGACCTCAAAGTGATGGCATTGATGCCACCCTTGGGATTGGGTAAAGGTTGAGAAGGAATTCCACTGGAGCTTGAAGGCTGGTTGTTGGAGTTATTTAGTGATCCAATCTGTGAGACAAGAGCTTGCAAGGTAGAGTTCAGACCATTTAGAGTAGAAGCAAGGTTGTTTTCCATGGCCTGCTGTCTCCGATCAATAGATTGTAGTAACTCATCATTAGAAGATGAAGAGGGATAAGTGATCTGAGGGGTCTGCTGAGATGATTGGGACTGCCTTAGATGAGGTACTCTGTATGTCTGATTCTGATTCTGCTGTCTGATGTTGTTATTGTTATTCCACCTCTGGTTTCCATTATTATCTCTGCCTCCTCTGTTATGATTGTCCCTCTAACCATGGTTGTAGCTGCCACCTTTATTGTATCCTTGATTTGGGCGATCATAGAAGTTATGAGTGGCTGCCACAGTGTTGTCTTCCTGTTGGAGCTGCGGATCATCAGTATAATGACTATAATCAGCACAGATCCCGCATACTCTTTGTGGAACCAACTGCTGGCTTTGTTGTGGTGGGGAAGGCTGAGCTTGCTGAGCTTGTTATTGACTCAACTACATCTGCTTCAGTAAGTTAGTCATTTCACATATACTCTGAGTTAGATTAGTAGTCTCTCTGCTAGAGGATACCTCTGCAACAACTTTTGAGTGGCTTTGCCTCTGCCTGTGATTCCTAGTGGATTCAACTAAGTCGCTGATCAATTGCCACACTTCATCAGTGGTCTTGTACTTTTTCATAGACCCATTGCTAGCACCTTCCAATGTGGTCTTATCTTGAGGCTTCATGCCCTATGTGAAGTAGTCGAGCAACACCAACTTATCAATCATGTGGTGGGGACATGCTTCTAGAAGATTGTTGAAGTGCTTCCAATATTCGTAGAGAGTCTCGGATTCGCCTTGAATAATCATGGAAATTTATATCCTCAATTTATCAGTAACTTCAGCTGGAAAGTATTTTTCCAAAAATTCTCTTCTAAGCGTATCCCAGTTAGCAACAGTCGCTCCAGGTTGAGTGTAGTACCACTCTCACGCCTTTCCCTCAAGAGAGAACGGGAAGGCTTTTAACAGAATAGAATTTTCATCTGTACCATCATGCTTAACAGTAGAACAGGCTATCTGGAAATCCCTAAGGTGCTTGATAGCCTCTTGAGCAGGTAAGTCATGAAACTTGGGCATCAAGTTGAGTAGCGTAGTCTTAAGTTCAAAATCTGCAGCCACCGCTGGGTGATGCGCTTGATACGGTTGCAGTGTAAAATCTGGGGCTCCAGCTTCCTAGATAGTAACTCTCCTAGGTGCTGCCATGTTACCTGCACGTGAGTCAACCGAATCAGTAGTAGAGGAGCTTGTTTCTTCCTCAAATAGCAGTTCAGATTCGCCCTCAGATGAGACTGGTGAATCGATAACAATCACTTCACCACCCACAGAGGCTAACCGACGTCGAGCTTGCCTAATACATGAAATAATTCTTTCAATTTTAGGATCAAAAGCGGCTAAGCTCAGATCAGGCAATGAACGCGTCATTCAGCGGAAGAAACATACGGCTCATAGTGACAAAGACAAAATAAAATAAAATGCAAATAAATTCCAATCAATAAATTAGCACACTATTGCAACTCTCTGGCAACAGCGCCAAAAATTGACGTGGCAGAAATTGGTAGATTTAGAAATTAATGTAAGAGATATGTTGCAAGTACAAATCTCAACCAACAAAAATCCGCTCATCAATTTAGAAGGGTTGTCACAAAATTAGAATAAAAATACTGGGAGTATGAATCACAAGTCATCTCCCAACGAGTTGCAGAAAGATGTGCTATTTTATTAATCAGAGGTTTTCCAAAATGTTTTTTTTTAGTTTGATAAACAGGAAATTAAATCAGAGAGTTTATGTAATTCAAATAAAAACCTTGACCGGGAGAAGATTAATCGGAAGTTCTATCCTTGTTGGATTTCTCTCAAGATCAATTGATAATTGAAGGTTGTTTCTACTTAGTTATCCTTTACTGAGTAAAGAAAAGTCAAGTAAGTTGGAAGTCTACTTCTATTCACAAGTTCTAATCCTCTCCCTTGGGAAGGATTAGTGTTAGTGACTAGAGAGCCAGCCAACAATAAACCCAATTACAATTTAGCTCTTGAGTATTCCAACTCAAGGTTCTTCTTTTAATCAACTCCCAATCGAGTTAGAGGACTACTTCGTTATCATGAATGTAAACTTCACAAAATTAGAAAGGGAAATAAAGAAAGACATGATAAACAATAATCAAAAAGATCAATTAAAATTAAAAATGGTTCTTGTATTAATAAATTATAAAAATAATCCAATTGTAACTCTGGACAAATTAAGGATATGAAAGAGTAAGCGAAAATTAAGGAAATAAACTAGAATGATGAAGTCTTGGCGGAGGTAGTAACTCTTCTCAATATCCCAACCCAAAAAGCAATACAACAAAATTCTAAGAACTATGAATGTGTAGAGAGAAAACCTAGAGGAGGAGTAAAATTAGATCTAAAAACTAAAAAACTAAAATTATGCGGAATGAGAATCGTCCTTAGTCTCTGCATGTTCTCTGGCTCTAATCTGCGTTTCTGGGCTGAAAACTGGGTTAAAACGCGGCCCAAAATCCACGCCAGTAATTTCTGTAAATTCTGCAGATTGCACATGTCACGCGACCGCGTCGTCCACGCGTTTGCGTCATCTAGCGTTTTTCCTTTCCACGCGTGCGTGTCGTTCACGCATTCGCGTCACTCGTGCAGATTCCAATCCACGCGCTCGCGTCAGGCATGCATTCGCGCCGCTGTGATTTTCTCCAATTTGCGCGGATGCGTGAGCCATGTGTCCACGTCGCTTCTCGCTGGTCATCTCCTCAATTTCTTGTGTTCCTTCCATTTTTGCAAGCTTCCTCTCCATTCTCTAAGTCATTCCTGCCCTATGAAGCCTGAAACACTTAACACACAGATCACGGCATTGAATGGTATAAAGGAGAATAAAAATTTACAATTAAAAGAACTTTAGGAACCATGTTTTCAATCATAGAACAATTTTGGAAAGGAATTGTAAATATATGCAAATCATATGAATAAGTGGGTGCAGACTTGATAAAACTACACAATTAAATACAATATAAATCATAAAATAATAGTTTATCAGGGACCCTCCTGCCACGCGGAGCTCCTCTGACGTAGGGACCCGCTCCATGTCTACGTCAGTCCCCACAGACAGTGCCAAAGTTCGTGACCTCGGGTGTCCTGCGGGTCGGTTAGAGTGGAGACAAGAGCTAGGGGAGGATCTGGGTAGACCTAGTCCGGGAGTGACGATTGGGGTGGACCCTTCAGGAGTGACGGCGAGAGGATGGAAAAGGGAGGGTGGCCACCTACAAGGACACTCCAAGTCCCAAGTCAATGTCCGTACGAGGTAATTGCCAATTAGGGTAAGGATGTGACGTACCTTGGGGGGAGGGTAGGTTCTTTCCTGTTTTATAGTCTGTATTTAGGTGGGCCCCTTTGTGGCCAGGCCCGTTAGCCAAGAAGCTTTTGTGAGCCGTCCTGGTGCACGTGGAAATGTGGTAGATGAATAATTTGGCTTCCGCGATGGGTCGGGGGAGGCCCCAGACTCTTCTTCTCAGGTCCCAACCCGAAAGGTCAGCAAACTGGCCCGGAGGCCGCCTCTTGTATCGGGTTGATTCAGTCCTCATGTCAGGTGTCGGGTTCCGATCCGTCAGGGTCAGTGGGTTGGGCCGTAACAGAATGTACTCTATATTATTCATTTTTTTTGTGGTTGTGTTCTAGGGTTTAGGGTTTCTGTTTTGGCCATAGTGCTAATTTCTTGTGGTGATATTCTGGCTTGCAAAGTTAAATATATGTGATAGTGTGTAGTTAACGGTTTGTTAGTTAATGGTTTATTAGTATATGGTTGTTTAACATTTTTTGAAATTAGAAATTGATGTAATGGTGAACTCTGGTATATGTTGCTGTGTTTTTTCATATGAGTGATCTGCTAAGGCTTATTTTTCACCATGGAGGGAGGTTCGAGGCCTAAGTTTCTGATGCCAGATTTGTATACACATCAAGTCGCACTGATGAATGGCTTAGAGTTGATGTAGATTACCTGGATATTTTTGCCATAATTGGTTACTACAAAGAGTTGGGCTATGATAAAGCTGATGCTTACTAGTACTTGGACCCTAAAGATGGTTTATAGTACGGTTTGAGGAGGATGAACCTGGACCAGGATCTAAAGGATATGGTTAGCCTCTGCCGCCAAAATGGTAATGTCATCCATATCTATTTTGAACATGGTTCTTCTATCCCTGAGTTTATAGATTATATGGAACTGTTTGATGTGATGGATGTGTTGGTGGAGAAGGTGACAAGAATGACTTAGAGCAACATAATAGTGTTAAGGAAACGAACATAATTCTAAGCCTATTGTGTGACCCTACTGAGCAAGAGACTCCAACACCCCAACCCACACCACAGCCCATACCCAATCCCATACCCAATCCCATACCCAAGCCCATACCACAACCCACACCACAACGTACTATTAGCATGCCCTTATCACAGCCGAATCCCATTGCTCCTAAAAAAATTTATTAGCACTAAGCCATTGTCTCAACCAAATCCGATTACACCCACTCTCCCAACTCAGAGAAAAACAAACACAAAATTTCACAAACTATTCAGAGAAATTCCACCACCAAACTAACAAAAAAATTTGGTGGCTTCAAATTTAACATTTC
This sequence comes from Arachis duranensis, assembly GCF_000817695.3. Classification (NCBI taxonomy): domain Eukaryota; kingdom Viridiplantae; phylum Streptophyta; class Magnoliopsida; order Fabales; family Fabaceae; genus Arachis; species Arachis duranensis. The sequence continues at coordinate 82,126,368 of NC_029777.3, forward strand.
AACAAAGTCACCTAGAAAACATGTGACAAGATCTACTAGCAAGAAGACACCTCGAACGCCAATCATTGGGCTGATGGTGAATCATCCGATTCATATGAATCTGCAGAAGATAACATTTTCATGCCACATCTGCCATCTGAATTTTCAGAATCTAGCACTGAATCTAAGATAGAAACATCTAATAAAAGAAAGAAGCAAGCTACCAGAATTTTAAACAACAAAAAAGAAAAAGTTGTACAAAAAGAAGAGTTAATCCCCCTGATGAGAAGGATGGAGGATATGAATCAGATAAACAGAGTCTTGGTAATTTATTTAGTTGTACTTTATGTTATTTTACTAAATCATATTTATTTAGATTTATTTATTGTATTTTATTTTGTTTAGTTTAATATAATCTATGGTTTGCTAAAACATATTTGTTTGGAGTCATTTTATTTATTTAGTTTATTGTACTCCATGTTCTTTTGCTAAATCATATTTTTTGGACTTATTTACTGTATTCATTTAGTTTAGTTTAATGTCATCTTTAGTTGTTTAAAGCATATTTGTTTGGAGTCATTTTATTTATTTAGTTTAGTGTACTCTATGTTTTTTTGCTAAATCTTTTTTTTTACTTATTTATTGTATTTATGTAGTTTAGTTTAATACAATCTTTGGTTTATTAAAGCGTATTTGTTTGGAGTCATTTTATTTTTTTAGTTTAGTGTATTCCATGTTCTTTTGCTAAATCATATTTTTTTGGAGTTATTTATTGTATTTATGTAGTTTAGTTTAATGTAATCTATGATTTGTTAAAACATATTTGTTTGGAGTCATTTTATTTTTTTAGTTTAGTGTACTCTATGTTCTTTTGCTAAATTATATTTGTTTGGACTTATCTATTGTATTTATGCAGTTTAGTTTAATGTAATCTATGGTTTGATAAAGCCTATTTGTTTAGAGTTATTTATTTAGTTTAGTGTAATTTGATAAGCAGGTTCATTTTCGGGTGACTCTTGGAAGTCAGATGAGTTGATGACTCCACCAAATTCTGATGACGAGGCAGACCTGGTTGTGAATCCAATTTTCAATGATGCTGTCAAGTTTGGTCATGTCAGATTAAAATTAGGGATGAAATTTGTAACTAGGGAAGCTTTCAAGAAGGCTGTTACAAACTATACTTTACAAGAGGGAAGAGGAGTAAGATATTCAGAGAATGACACTACTAGAGCTAGAGTTGTTTGTAAAAATGAAGAGTGTCCTTAGTTAGTCTATTGTTCTTATAACAAAAGACATGCATGCTGGAAGATTAAGACATTTAATGATGACTATACTTGTGAGAGAAAAACAAAAAATAGGTGTGCAACAAGAAAGTGGGTTACTGAAATTCCAATAAAATAGGTAAGGAATCAACCTACTTTTAGACATTGTGAGGTATTTGACTATTTCAAGAGAAAAATTGGAGTTTAATTGTCTAGAACCAACATTACAAGATCTTTAGGAAATGTTAGGAAGATTGTGAGAGGTGATGAAGTAGCCCAGTATGCCAAACTTAGGGATTATGCAGAGGAGTTGTTGAGGTCAAATCCAGGATCTACTGTGAAACTAAGTGTAAATGCACAACCTAAGGGAGACCCTATCTTTTAGAATTTTTATGTGTGTCTTCATGGTTGCAAGCAAAGGTTTGTGCATAGATGTAGACCCTTGATTGGTTTAGATGCAGCGTTTTTGAAGCTTTGTATGGAGGATGGTTGATGTGTGTCGTGGGACAAGATGCAAACAATCACATTTACCCCCTAGCATGGGCTATTGTTCTTGTTGAGAACACAACAATTTGGAAGTGGTTCTTGAAACTTTTGCATGAATACATTGGTTCCTATCAAGAGCATAACTGGTGTTTCATGAGTGACATACAAAAGGTACGTATAATGTACTAAATAAAAGCACGATATATAATATATTGGACTGTTTATATTTAATGATGGTTCTGTTAGGGACTATTTAGATTTAATGAATGTATAGTCAGGATATATTTTGAGCATTAGGCACTTGTGAATCTTGAACTGGTACCATTCTCATGGTCATTCTGAATTATTACCATTGCCACTTGTGAATTGCAGGGACTCATACCGGCACTGTAAGAGGTTATACCCAATGTGCATCACAGATTTTGTACATGACACTTGTGGCATAACTTCCAAAAGCGATGGAAGGACAAGCACCAAAAATCATTATTGTGGGCATGTATTAGAGCATAGACAGTTCCAGAGTTTAACAAAAATATGCAAACCTTCAAGACTATTAATGTGAAGGCATGGGAGTATCTAGATAAGATTCCTAGACAATCCTGGACCAGAGCGCACTACAAAGGCACCCCAAAGAATGACAATGTATGCAATAACATGTGTGAAGTCTTCAACTCACCCACCTAGCCATATAGATCAAAGCCAATACTTACACTACTGGAGAAAGTTAGGAGAATTTTCATGACAAGCATGGCCAGAAACAAACTCAAGCTAGCCAATCATATTGGACATTTACCTCCCATACAACAAAGTAAGCTTACAAAGGAGAGATATTTCAGTAGATACCAAACACCTATGTGGTCTGGTGATGTTGCGAAAGTCATATTTGAAGTTCATGGTGAGCCTCATAACGTGGAAGTTGATTTGGGAAATCACACATGTAGTTATAGGTCATGGAAGCTATCAGGTGATAGACATGTAGATTTTTTGAATTTATTTTTCTAAATACTGCAACATATTCACTTAATTTTCTTCCTTTTAGGATTATCTTGTTGTCATGCTATCGCTGCTATTGCATGTATGAATGGTCAACCTGAGAACTATGTTCATGCATGGTTAACAATGGGATCTTACAATAAGACATATGAATTTTATATCAACCCGGTAAGAGGAGAAGGGATGTGGAACAAGTCTGAGTACTCTCACAGCTTACCTCAGCAAGACCAAAATCACGTTGGAGACTAAAGCTCTATGCAAGAAAGAAGGATGCACATGAGGCCCCTGTTGGAGGCAGTCAAGAGACAAAGTCCACAAAATTAAAGAGGCAATATGGCAAGTTCACTTGTGAAACTTATGGCGATGTTGGTCACACTACAAGGGGGTGCGAAGTTGCAAAAAAGCTAAAGGCAAAGGAGGCAGCAACAGCTGCATAACAAGCTGATGATGAAGCTGGTGAAGAAACCCCACAAAATGCTCAAGTTGATAATCAAGTTGGTGATGAAGCTAGTGCCCAATAAGGTACTGTTGTAGAATATGCTACTGTTGCTCAAGGTATTGTTGCTCAAGGTGTTGTTGCTCAAGGTACTGCTAAGGTAATTTATGTTACTAAAATTATTTACAAGCCACAATTTGAACAATTTTACTGAGTATTATGATCAATTATTACTATTAATGTTATAAATATTAGTATTGTGGTTGATTCCTATTGTTATGATCGACAGTTGCCCAAGCGGAAGATAATTAGGCAAAATAAATTTTCAATTGTCAGACCATCTGTTGATGCAGCTAGTTTTCCAAAGTCAAATATTGGTGTTGTTGATGTTTCAAGGGAGACAACGGAAGGAGCAAGTGCAGGAATATCTGAAAAGATTGAAGATTTGTTGAAGTTTGTTCCAACACCTGAATTTAAGGCACCAAGAAAGAAAGCTTGATGATGTCATGAAGACTTTAGTTGTTACTTCATGATAGTTAGAACAATTTGGTGTTATTGCTTTTAATTTGCGTTTTGATGGATTAAGTATGAACTTGTATTTTATTAGTGTTTGTTCATGGTGGTATGGCCCTAACTATAAACTTTTGGCCTAGTTTATATTTTGTATTTTGCACTATATTGTTGCATAATTGACACTATTATGTGCTTTTGTTAAGACAACACCATTGTCATGGTTATTATAATTATAATGATATATTACAAGTTGATTTAGTTAAATATGTGTATTTATTAGCTTTATTTTATCATTATATTATCCTTCATTCAGGTTAATATCCAGGTTAATGAGATACAAAGTTGAGAGAAACTTAACTTCATTCATTTATAATCATAATCATTACATAATGATCATGGACACATTCAAACTATGCTATTTTTTAACTGAAAACCAAAACAACCAAATACCAAAACCAAACCCAATAGTTATTACAATACACAACAGCAGCAACATAAGCATCTTCAATGTGCTAATACTACTCTTTAAAGATTCCATTCTCCAATTGAGTTCGTTAAAAATTTCTTCTGCAACCTGAACCACACCTTGTTCTTCATATCCATCAGCCCAACAAAAGATATTACAGTGAACTCCAAACTATAATAATGCAAAAAGAAATATTAAACTAACAATCACCAAATCATCTTTTTAAACCTGTATCAACTTAATAATTCCATTAAATAGAAAATTCTACCTCATAGTTGAAACACCCATGAAAAGGACTTCCTGAATTCTCTGGCGTTCCTGAGTACTTAATCACAATACCCAACCCACAATTGCAAAACACACCGTTCTTACCCCTGGTTTGAATTTTCCGGTTACGATAGTTTCTCCTACTGGAGTTGTTCTTGCTTGAGCTTCCTTGACTTTTATCACCACCGCCCATCATGCCTCACCCAAAAGAACGACTTTTCAGAGCTTCAAAAGAAGAACAACAACATGGAAGAGAAGAATGGAGATGAAAAACAAAGATGAACAACAATGAGGAGGAGAGGAATAGAGACGAAGAACAAAGATGAACATCTGGGGGTTAGGGTTTTATAAGTATAAATGGATCAATTTGGGTATTTTAATCAAATTTGGGACACCATTTTAAGTATAACTCATCGTGTGTTCACATCAACGTACACCTCAGCACCGTTAAAATGTCTCTTAACTTTTGGACCAACAGAGATTCACGATTCTGAGAGTGGAGGATTTATTTGGTCATTTTAAAAAGTGGAGGACTAATCTGAAGAGAATTAGGAATTTCAAAGATTAAATTGGACATTACCTCAATATAAATATTTAAAACTTCATTATAATTAAAAGTTAGAAATTTATAATTTGATAATTTGATAATTTTAAAATATTAAATTATTTAAATAAAATTAGATAAAACAAAAAAATAAAGAATCAATTCAACAACCGAAGAATATTATTTTGACAAACATATATATAAAATTGTTAATTTTGTAATTTAAAAATATTTAAATTGCTAATTTAAAAGCAAAAATCTCAAACATATTACATATTTTAGTTAATATAATATTTAATAAATTTAAATAAAAATTCCTATTAATATGTATATTGAGATGCATGCACAATCTAAATTTTAATTAGTATAAAAAATAGCATATAATACGAATATGTCTTAATTAGTATTATATACATATATGTAAGCATATCGTAAAAAGTAAAGTCGCATGTATAATAAAATATAAATAGTTACATGAAGTTGTATTATCCGAAAATAATGAAGTTGTATTATAGAAAATAATAAAATGGAATAGTCATTAGTCGATGTGTGTCACGGGTCTTTAGTGGGGTTTTGGTTTTTAAATATAGATAACCCATATTGATTGAGATTTACTAAGTGAGAGAGTGCTTTCCATCTTGGTTGGATATTTGAAGAGCCTTCGTTATCGTTCTGGAATCTGTAGTGGCTTCCATGGAGAATGGAAGGTATAGGGTTTATGCTGTTAAGAAGGGACGAATTCCAAGGATTTACCTGACATGGGAGGAATGCAGTGCACAAGTGGACGGGTTTAAGAAGAACGAATACAAGGTGTTTCATGTGCGTATAGAGGCCGAAGAATATATGCGCCGCGGAGGTTGTTTCTACGGAGGTGGAGGGGATGCGTTTGGAGGTGGTAGGTGTTCCCAACATTTACTTAAGGCTTCTGTATATACAAGTCCTTCTTCTCAAAAAGTGTAATACTTGGGGTATTCTCCTAGCAGTATTTTCGTTGGTTGCACATCCGCGTCGTCGAGTACTTTTTTTTCTTCTTTATGTAACAGTTATAATGTTTTTGTTGGTCGTTGTGCAATTTTTACTGGAACCTTTTTTTTGTAGGTGGAGAAGTAGTTTTAAAGACCTAGGGTCCTGGATTTTTGTATGTGGAGGACTTTGAACTAATGCTCATGCGAGCATGTTTGACTCTTGCAATTGGAATTTCAATCTTTGTGCCTTAAGACAGCAAGTCGTCAGCGGGGTGTGTGATGTTTTGATTCATTATTTTCCTTCCAAGCAATGCAAGAGGTTTAGAACTTGTGGCATATGGCCCAAAGTCTGAAGAGGAAAAGGTGGCTAGGCAAGAAGTTTCTTTCGCCATGCTGGAGAAATTGATCGACGCTAGTGGAAAGAGCATTTGTGACTATAATTATTGAGTGCTCGGTCATATACAACACCAGATGAAGAATGAGATGCCACAGTTGATGTTTGAGCAAATTCAGATGCTTGAGAAGGAGAACACTGAACTGAGGCACCAATACAAAGTGATTGAGGAAATGTTGGCTGATTAAGGATGAAGGTGATTAGTTCGTGGTTTGCTTAGGAAGGTATTTGGTATTTAGGTGCTTTGTTGTATGTGAATTTTGTGTTTTGTTATGTGTGTCGGATATAGGATGGTGTTTGTAGTTTACGGCAGTCACAAGTTAGAAGAAGTTGGTGGAAAGAAATCTCATATTATATGCCCAGTATGAATTATGGTTCATAAACCGTGTAGTTATGATTGTCATAGCCTTAATGAAGTTTCCGAATTAAATTGCAATGTGGTGTGTCTTATGTGAATGATGTAGTCCCATAACCATAGTGAGCTTATCTTTGAATTACCGTGAATATTAGTGAAAGAGTTGGTGATGTTATGGTACAACGTTACATACGTTGTAATAAGCTAAAAAAACATGAAAATCTAATTAACTTGCTCTTCAGTTGAGTCCTTCTTAGAATATGCAACATGTACAAGATTAAATTTAAATGGTTTATTAAGATAAAGGTTTAAAAATTTTAACGATTTATTGCAATTAAGGTGACGTTGAGGCTTTAATATTTGCCACGGCATCGTCAATGCACATCTTTGTTAACGATAAAATGCTTACCGGAATCACTGGTATTAGTGTCCTGATTTTGTCATTGATTTATATGATGAATTGGATGAATGATTACATCCCCCTCAACAAGGATATGCATTGGTTTCTCATGATCGTTGACCTTGATTTGGGAGACATTATGTACCTGGACTCCATAAATGACCCAAATGATCGGGTGCACAGAGTTCAGATGATGACATACGTGGTATTGTGGAAAATTTTTATCCCTAATGGACTATTCTATTATTATAGTGACGTCCAATGTCATGTATTCTCACATTGGAAAGTGGATGCAGGATTTCTTCTTGGAGACAATGCTGATGGGCAAGAGGTTTTATGAAAATAAAGCAACAATCCCACTGCCGGTGTCGCAGTTCGATATGGAGAACCTCTCGTCACACAACAAAAGGATAAGTCGTAAGTTCTATTGAAATGTAATTTATTTTCATCAACTTTGAAGAATACTTCATGGACACAAATTAATTTGTATTTTAAATTACTTTGGGTATTGTTTTAACAAAAATACAGAAAAGATTGCGGAGTCTTTGTAGCCTAATGGATGCAAATTTTCCATCTGTAGAGCACGTATGATATTGAGGTGAGCACTACACATTCACGAATAAAAATAACAACTATAACACCTTCGAAAATCAATTTCCATACTTCGTTGTGCAATATGGTCACCAACGCTTTGCCCATTAATTTAGGGTGTCACTGACCTTACCCAAATGAGCCTAGCACTAGACATTTTCTTTTCAAAAGCCAACAAAAAGAGGGACGAAGTGGTAAAACTTACTATTGATTATTGGGACAAGCATGATCAAAAATCCAACATAACAAGAACGAAGTTGAAAAAGAAATCTGTTGCCAAAGTTGTTTTACTGGCCACCAACAGCAGCCAAATCATGACCATCTAATGTGTAGGGATTGCACGGTGACGTTCCACACTGAATCCTGCTTACGTAGGAGTACTTCTTTTTGGGAGAAGTCCATGATGCATTTTACTTAGATTGGGGGTATATAATCATAATGGAATTTGCTAGACTGTGTATTAGTATATACTACTATTGGAATCCGTCTTGATCAGCACAAGATCATGGATCCTGGTGTTTATCTTTTGAGAATTTGTGCGCTTCTGCTAATCATGGGCGTATGGGTATGAGATTCTTTTGGGTATTTAATTGCTGGCTATTTTTGGCACCAAACAAGAAGGTTTAACCTTATAACTTTGCTTGTTCAAATTGTTAAGATTTCACAATGTCCTGTGGATTAAATAACTTCAATGAAGTGATGATGTTATTTGAAAATAGCATTATATTTTTAATTTTTAAATATTAAAACTTCACACATAACATCTTTAAAATTAAAAAAATCTCTTTATCGCGATGTTGACAGAACCCAAAATATAATGTATGTAACAATTTTAAAATTACTAGCATACCCTTATTGGAATAACTAACATTATTTGATTCATTAGCAACTATGAATCTTAATTTTAAAAGGAAATAGATTCTTGCAATGCACATTTAGAGATTTAAAATTATTTGCAGTAGTCATTAGAATTAAAAGGTAAAATTTATTTTCTAATGATTAATTGAAATTATTGGATTATATTGTAATTCAAAAAACTTAATATAGTACTATAAAGAATAAATCGTATTAACAAAGGTTATTTAATTACATTAGCAGTTGTAACTTTTCAACGTTAACATAACTAAAACACCTACATAATCAGTCGGTAGATCTGTATTTCTTTCTTTGTTATTAAAAATACCATTAGAGCATAACTTGACCTTTGGAAAAAAAATAAAAAAGAATATTTATCGGCGGCTGAATGAAAGTAAAGGCTATAACTGATCTCTTCTTTCTGCAAGCAAAGTTTTGCCATTAAAAGTGTAACGTAAGTACGAAAAAGGCCAAATAATATAACCCATGTACTTAGCATATCTAATTGCGCTGCACCTTAACGACATTGTTGCACACAAAGCCAAAAAGAGTCTTTTAAACAACTACTGACTCCTGAGAAAAACAAACTAAACCACTAGCTGAAGCATCACTGGGACTTCTAAAAGCCATCTGAGCCTATTGTTGCATTCAGCGATTTTAGAAGTTCAGTACCTACAAATTCCCTCAACCGATGAACAAATGTAACACATCTCACCCGACTGATAAATATTATATGCAATTAAAGGGAGTACCTGTTGGTGATAATCGCAAGTGCCTGCATCTGCAACAAATGCTACAATCTCACTTTGTGCAGTTTCGACGATCCTCTCCTAAGTCCCCAAGGGTTTTAATTTTGCCAAAACATTTTTCCTATCTCATGAATACGCCGATGCTATCCTCGCGGGCAGGCTTGTTTCATATACCCCCACTAAGTTCTGCAACATCAACCCAAATGTTCACTCACCACAATTAATTCAGATATACTCGCTATATAACAACTTCACACCCCAAAACATTATCTCATAATTTTATTTACTTAGCATGCAAAAGTAATGTTGATTCTCTCAACATAAGTAGTTGAGGGACACATTCCCCACAATCCCATACAAAAACTATGATATATGTTTCATCCATACATTATATTATGTCCCCCGAAGGTTCCTTTAAAAAATTATGCTGAAACAAGAAATTAAGCAAACGAAATGCTAACGTGCACTAATAAATATACTCAAATCCGCAATTTTAAATTAGCATTCATGAAATTCCAAAAAAAACAAAAAAAAAATTACATGTCAGATTGTACATTAAATTATGTCCATATTTCCCACAACTACATACAGAAACTATCAGACATGTTTCATCCATACATTAAATTATGTCCCTAGAAGGCCTAATTAAAAAATTATGCTACAACAAGGAATTAAGTAAATGAAATGCCAAGATGCAATATTGAAATTCCATATTAAAAAATATACTTAAACCTGCAATTTTTTAAAAATTACATAAAATTTTGCAAAAAAAAAAAAAAACATGCCAGATTGTACTTAATAAAGCACAAACCTCATTAGCCCCTGATCTTTCGATAGATTTTTCATCCTCTTGCAGACCCCATTTGGATCGGTTTGGTACCCTATCAAGACATGTCCGCTTTGTGTGGCCGGTCCTTTTGCAGAACGTACATCTCCTCTTCTTTTCCTTTTTGCTTTTGGACCGTGGAGTGCCTTTAGTTCTAACAACAACGGGATCCCAAACATCCTCATCCACATTTGCTTTTCTTCCCTCGTTCGGTTGACCAAGACGTGCATGGATGTTTGTACAAATTCCACGAATTCCTTCCATTACATTCTTAAATACAGTTCGATTCTTTGAACCAAGGTATAACATCCACTGTGACACCACATGGAGTGTCCCATGTCGCAATAGAAAACCTCTCTCACTCAACATGTCGTCGACGTACTCTTTAATTGCCTTGGCACCTCTCTTCCACCGCTTTAGAATTAAACGACTTAGAATATCCTTTAAATGCTTGTGCTTCATTACAAAAAACATGAGCCTGCATGGAAAGCCCTCCTTCTCCTAGAATCGGCATTGACATTCTATTCTAGTCATGGTCCTATCAAATAAGGTAACAATGTTGTGGCTGGAATGATTGTACTCTTCTATTGTGTATACCATTGTTGTGGAGACTCTCCTTTTACTCACAAAATTAATCGCTCCAACACCATCAGTCTCTTTCTTAACTAGTACAAAAATAGCTCTCGTGTAAACATCTACAACGCACATCTCAACAGGATCCAGGCACATTGTTAGAGCAGGGGTGCTATATATTGAATTGAATTGCGCAACCAGCTCGTTGTTGTAGTATTCTTGAACTACTAACTCCAGATTTTGCATCAATTCCAAAATACTATGTCCTGAGTTCAAAAACCCCGTTACGTAAGAATTTATTCCCTCACACCTAGACGTTGTGCGATATCCAGTACAAAACTTTCCACGAAGGTATGCATTACACCACATGTGCCTTTTCTTGTACATCTAGTTTGGCCAACATTTTTTGTGTAGACCAAATTCCTCAGAAGCTTCTTCCCATTCAAGCTCGAAGTCATCTACCTCCATGTCAGCATAAAGCCATTTATAGAATATCTCACAAAATATCTGCTCGTCTCCATTTGAGGTTACATTTTTCTGTAAGTGTCAGGCACACAACCGATGAGTAGCTTCTGGAAACATTTTTTTGACTGCCTCAATCATCGCATTATCACCATCAGTTACCACAACAAAAGGGTACTTATTACACATCACCTCCAACAAATTCTCCAACATCCACGTATAACTATCTATTGTTTTGTCTAGCACTAATCCAAATCCGAATATCGTGGTTTGCTTATGATTGTTTGACCTAGAGAATATCACTAACGGGCATTGGTACTTATTCTTCTTATATGTCGAGTCAAAGGCGACCACATCCCTAAAATACTGATAGTCTACTCTGCAAGGTCCGTCGGTCCAGAATATGTTTGCCAACATTCCATCCTTTGTAACGTTATACCTAGCCATTGACATTGGATCCGCCGCTGCCTTTCCCTCTAGATATAAAATAGCGGCATTCGAGTCACCATTAGCAACCTTGTCCCGCCTCATGTGGTCAATGTATTTGTATGCATCCTTTTTCATAAAGTCCAACAAAGAGTACCCTCCAGCAACCCCAGCCATGTAATCCAAAATCTTTGATGTCAGAACACCATACCCACGCATGCCATCTATGTTTGCCTTTGCCACATCCGACATACGACGGAATTTCGAAATCATGTGCACCATCCCTCGAGGTGTCAATTCATGATTGTGATCCAATATTACTTTGCGAACCTTCCATGTTAAGTTTTTCCTATCCAGATAAATCGACAGCTTAGCCATGCAATTAGTACTTGTTTCTGGACGGTGTCCCTTTTTTCTATCCATCCTATTCAAGTGTTTCTCATCTCTCAGTCCAGCCCTGTTACCAAAAAACATTCTCCTTATCAAGTTGCCTTCATCCTTTCCATAATCCCCCTTGCACATGCCAAATCCATGACATCTGCCAAATTTACTGTAAATATCATACGCTATTTTCTCACTTTGAAAGACCTTTCTCATTATCCCCTGTTCTGAGAATCCGAACACATCAGCATAATCAGATGCATACTCATTCAATACTACATTCGTGCGTCACCGCCGCATGCATAATTCAACTCCTCATCAGACCTACACCCCTCATCCCTTTGGCTTCCTTCCATCGTGTCGCAATCCTCATTTCCTTTTATGAATTTCATATGATTAAAATCAATTGCAAGAACATAAAAAACTAATTGCAAAGTCTTGGCAATCTGCTATACACTCATGCTGAAATTATTCTTAAGTGAAAACCACATAAACATGCTACTTCATACACACAAAAATTCAACTAACAATGCCACAACATTCTCAGCAAACCACCCCTTACTCAATGGAACATTATCCAACCCCTTTAGCAACACATCATTTTAATTTAATCATTCATATTTTAAAAGCTACAAATAAAAAAGCAATCACGCTTTGATAGTCTAACTATTTTGTCCAAATTAAAAACATAAAACATGAATAAATTAATTAGTTAAATGTTATATATATGTGTGAGGTTTGTATGTGTATCTCGCAAAATTGGTTGTGTCATAATATAAGAAAAATTTAATCATTCATACTTTACACGTTTCAAATTAAAAAATAAATTATCCTTCCGAAGTCTAATCATTAGGTCCAAGATTAAAAACATAAATGCTTTAATTAGTTAAATGTTAAATATATGACATAACCGAATAATATATGGATACATTCAAATAAATAGTGTTATTATGTGTAAATCTTTGGACATGGCACGCCATTATTTTAAAATGTATAAAAAAATAAATTTTGCAATATATACACACAAATGACACATGCATTAACATTAGAGGAAGAGGGTAATGACGAACCCTTTTTTTCGCCATCTTCAAAATAAACTAAAAAACAAATACACAACCCAAATTAATAGTATGCATCCTTTAAATTAAACATTTTATCTTTCCTAAAACTTTATAACTTCAAAATATTTCTCCCTCCGCCGATACATAATGAAAATCAATGCACATAAAGAACAAACAGAGTTTACAAGAAATACATACCTCCATTCCTCCGCCGCATATGAGATGGACAACATCGCAAAAAATCAGTCTTCCTCTCCCAACCACCTACAACAACAATACCGATATCTCCCTATTCCACTCCTATTTGAGCAGATGGTGAAACCACTGGCACCAACATTCAAAACCCGCAACGAAACCCTAAACCAAACCCACATAACATTCTCCTATCTCATAATGTCAAGGTATTTTTTTTTTACCAATGTCACGGTGTTTAATTCAATATGATGCTTCCATTCCAATTCAATTCTCACTATGGCAAAAAACAATCACAATGACAATCAAAAAGCCAAAACACCCTAACCCAATATCTTCTAAATTAATTACTCATACTGAACTAAACTAATTAACATAGTTTAGCAAAAGTCATCACGTGCCAGCAGTAGACAGAATGTGCTTTATGTTAACTGCTGTTCTGCAATATTTATCTTCAACTAATATTTATTTAGACATTTGTCAAAATGTTAAGGTAACAGTAATAACATACATGTATAGAAAAAATTTTCCTTCTCCACTTTAGACCTCACCTTATATGTAATCCTTTGAATATCATATTACAATGATATCTTAAGAACATACTTATTAATATAAATATTACAAGCTTATAATTTTGCTTTAATGATGTCTTTAGGACCTATTTAATCAATATGAATTTGAACTTTTAATATTAATGATAAGTATTTTGTTTATTAATATATTAAGAATTATAAATTAAAAATAAAAAAATTTGACATAATTAAAATTTATTACTGTAGATCTTCTCTTGCTTAAATTTAATGAGAATTTTGTATCGATAATATATTGAAAAATAAATAAATAAAAAAATAAATATAAAATAAAAATATAAATAAAAAATGTTAGTATTAATATTTACTAATATTATTATTTTAAAATAATAGAAATAATTTATATATATACATGTTGCACCGCACATATATAGAGAGACGAGTGTATGTTATTATTGTATATATTTTATGTGAGACTTACTCTTTATTTATACACCTATTAAATTTACTTTTTCAAATTTTATTAAATTCAATCTCTCTTAATATCAAGAAGCTCTCAATCTTAAAAAATTCAGTCCCCATGACATCCATATCACAACACCAATGATTTAGGAAGTTATGTTTCCTTAATCAGTTGGCTAAGAAATGGCGATTTTCTGATAAAAGTAAATAAATAATAAAATAATCCACCCGTTTTTGGTTAACAAGGTGGAGTTTCCTCCGGCGAAGTGGAACTAAATAACAACTTGCTTGTAGAATCCCGAAAATGTCCTTACTCCCCGAGGAGCTCTGGAGGCGAATCCTCGAAATCGGAATTGAAAATCGCAGCTTCAACTACAAGACTCTCTGCTGTATCTCCATCACCTGCCGCCGCCTCGGCCGCCTCTCCGCCGAAGACCCTCTTTGGAACCGCCTTCTCTCCAATGACTTCCCCCTCAACCACAACGTTACCCCTTCCTCTCTCCCTTCTTCTTCTTCTGCAAAATCCATTTATAAGTTCAGGTCTGAATTGAAGTTCGATTCTTGGGTTCCTTCCAATTTTGGATAATTCTATTATCTGGGTATCCAGAAAGTTCAGATTTTTTTTTTCTTTTGTTATCTATGCTAGGTTTTATCAGGTATTTTGATAGAAATTTATTATCTGGCTATCTGTGAAGTTCAATTTTTTATTTCAGTCTGAACTTCTGAGCTGCGTTTTTTTGGGTAGAATTTTAATATCTGGGTATTCATAAAGTTGTTTTTATTTTGTTTATTTGATTTTATTTTTGGTGGTTAGGTTTGAGAGAGACAAGGAGAGGAGAGTAGCGGCTCATAGGAGAGCAGTGCTGAGAAAGGAAAGCCAAGTTGCTGAACATTCTAGAAGGCTTCGCGCCATTGAGACTCGGATCAATCAAGAGACTTCCAAGATGAGAGAAACTGTTGCAGAGTTGTCCAATTTGCGCAGGGTCAGGTACTTTGCTAATCTTATCGTTTTTATTGAAAATTTGGTAGCAAAGTTCTCATGCCTGTTATGATGTTGTCATAGTAGTAGTTATTTGCATGCTGCTCACAAGTTTAGACACAAATGATTTGCAATCTTTATCATGAATGCTTTGCTAATTGCCTTGTATTCAAAGTTGTGATTTTCCTCCTACTACTTTGATATTAAAGCCAGTTCAAGTTGAATCCTATGCTATCTTTTCGGTGCTGTATATGCTGGTAAAATTTGGGATGGATATGTAATATGTTATGCTTGGAGGTCCTTAACATGGAAAGGAAATGGGGTGGATTTGCTTATTCATTCCCTGGTCATCACATGCATAACACCGTGCAGCTTTTGTAGAGTAATGCTATACATCCAAGTCCTTTTATGAAGCAAGTCCAACTAAGTTAAACAATACGACTTTGAACAATGCTAGCCATAACTGATTTTTAATTTGCCTTTGTGCTTCTGTGGCTTTGAATGTTTGGCAACCGGAGGTTGTTCGAGGTAGGCAAAAGCAGATGGTGGAACAAAGTGTTGTGCCTGCTGAATCTCGAATACATGCACTTGAAATGGAACTTAGGCTTTGTAGGCAACAGATTATCGGGTTGGAGATGTTCTATGTAAGTGTTGATATTCCCATGTGATATGATCTATAAAGATTCAAAGAGTTGCTGTCACTTACATGAAATTGTACCAGCAAGAGGAAAAGCGCAGACATGATACTGCAAAGGAAGAGTTAGAATCCATAAATTATCATCCTGTTCAGGAGTATAATGCTGTGACTGCCACGGAAAATGGGCACATCGTCAAGCGAAAGAAGTTGAAAAGATGCAATAGCTGTGAGGCTCTAATTCTGATTCTTCCATATATTTTGCCGCATTGTCTAATGCCAAATTATTGCCTGCCTAAAACTGAATCCTTTTCGGCTTTTTTCCTCCAAAGATTTTGACTTGCATCCTGTAGTTTGTTAAATTTCCTTTGTAAATAATACTTACACCTTTTGCATTGTTTATTATAGTTATGGGGGATATTTTTAATATTGGAATTGGCTGCACTTCTGATTGATTTTCTTGATTGTTTAGTAAGGATATAAAACTAGTAATAAGACATATTTCTTGATTTTGCAGCAAATGAAAAACAATGTAAAGCTTCATAGATGGGAATAATTCTTGAAACGAGTACAAGATGATTTCATTGAGAGGTATGAGCAAATGTTATGATCCTTCTTGTGGTAAAATGTGGACCAACTATCTATTTCAAATTGATTTACGAACTAAAAGAAGTAGCTTGCTTGATCTTCACATATTAATCATGATTGCCATGCATCTTGGTGATCGCTGTACTTGAAAGAAAAAACACTCTGGCATGTGCAATTTAATTTTACATTCTCAAATACTATTTCCTCCACAACAGCAATGCAATGACAACTGCACCTATCACACTTAAAATATACAATTTTTTTTTCCCTCTCTCGAAATCATTGCCATTGCAATTGAAAACTGGATTCGAGTTGAGCTGCTTTATTTCAAATGCATATTGTTTGTTTACTGATTCAGTAATCCAGAACAATTGATACTAAAATGAATTCGGGAGGGGAGGACTGGTACAATTGCAATTTTTTTACTATTGATATCAATATATCATACAACCTATGTTTTTCCTTTATTTTCTTGATCGATGATAGTATGCTTAATGTAATTGCTTGATAATGAATTATAATGACACAATGATATATGTTTTGAATTTTGATAGGCAAAGTTTCATTGGATGTGACCAAATTTTGCGGGGATTCGAAATTACCTGGTCCTTTACTTCCAACCAAGAAGGTTGTGCTTTAATCAAATCCTCTGCCCATTGCATTTTCAGGGAAAGGAATGCATTAGCATGGATTGTAACTCTGAGGAACTAACTAGCAACCTACTTAAAAGAAAAGAAAAGGATCTTGGAATGATATCTACTAAGTTAAAGAGTTAGGATGGCAACTGAGCCACTCAATTGTAGCATGTGAACTTCATGGGAAAAGAAAACCATGTGAGGTAGATAGAGTGAAGAAGTAGGATCATATCATAGGTGGGAACAATTTGTATAGTCATGTGGGTTCATTTGCTTCTTCTCCCATGGTTCAGGAACTCATTATTCTTCTGTTTGATTGTATACTTGTTCTATTGGTTGTTGTACACCACCTCTCTCAATTTCTCTGACACACATCACCTTCACCAAGTCACAAGTCACATCAGTGTGAGGTGGCATTAGAACATACTGTTTTCTTTTCATGATGTTCTTCCAACTTATTTAAATTCACAGTAAAATAATTTGATTGGAGGGTCCAACTGGCCCCCTCTCCCCCATGAAAGTAGTTATATGAAGTTGATGTGTGTGGAAAGTTTTCAAGTGATCTAGGAATCTTGGTGTTTCAGTGATTTTAACCGTTGATCTCAATATCAATGCTGAGATCAACTATTAAAATCACTGAAATACAAATATTTCTAAAACACTTGAAAACCTTCCTATAACATTTACTTTTGACTCAATTTTCTTCTTGCACCGAACCGAGTCACTCATTTCTACTGTTGAATGTATGGGAAACAGTGGAGGAGAATGCATGGATTCGCTGTATCAGAAAGAGTACAAATATGTTATGTTAAATCATTGGTTATCTTTGTTTATGGATTTTCAGGTGAAGCATTTATGATTTGGTTAGTTAATGTATTATGTATGCATAAATGGTTTCAGAAGTAGAGCCACTTAGTGGTTGGGGGTAATTATCTTCATTGTGTAATTTTATTGAATATTTTTATTATTTGTTAAAGCATATTGGTGTGGAAATTTATGTGAACATATTATTTCACACGACATGTTAGATGAAGAAATAGTGCTGTCAGTTCCCATGTATTCAACATGGTACAGCTAACGTAGCAAATTGTTCTTTTCTTGGTTACAACAGATGTGAAATTTGGCAGAAATTATACATGCACAGTGGAGCCTCATAAATCCCAAGTAGAATATATGGGGACAGAATCTTTTCTTTTTTTTAAAAAAAATATAAAAAGAGGTGACACTGTGAAAATAGTTGGGGATGAATGCCGATTAGTTTATTTTACAATGTTAAAATATTCTTATCATTCAAAACATTCTAATAATAAGTGGTATAAATATGATGGTTTTGAGTTTTAGTTTGTAAGAATTGTAAAAAAAAGGAAGAAATAATTTAATCGAGGTGTGTTTTGCTATTAAATTCTTTTGATGTTTTTTTTTTTTCATGTTTGTTATGTCTTGGAATTAGAGGAATTAGTCCGACATTGAAGGTTTTAAAAGCAAAGGAAGCACAATATAGTGATTGTGCAGAATTAACATTCACTTGATGACTTTTTTTTTGGGTGACTATTCACTTGATGACTTGAAACTGCGGGTGCTGTTTTTTTACTTTTTTTTAATATTTACTTATTTAATCTCCGAGAAAGAAAACTACAGGTGCATTGAGTTTGTATTTTTATTATTGTCTATTTTTTGGATTTTGTAAAATAAAAAAATACTAAAAAATAAAAACAGACAATAAAAGCACAAATCAATCACCGCTACATTTTGGACTTAATACTAGTGCCAATCACGGTGACCTGCATCATCACTTTTGTTTAATATTTATTAATATAATAATTTTAGACAATCAAACTTTTTACGTAACCAAGTTTAATTAAGTCATGATATATATGCATTTTTTCTTTTTTTTTTCTTTTTCCTTCTCTTTTTTCTTTATCATAAATATTCTTATTGTCATTGACGATATCATTTTTTTTCTTCTTTTTATACTTTTTTTATTTATCTTTTTTGTTTGTTTATTTGACTCTGTATTTTTAAAAATTTTATGGAAAAAAAGAATAAAAAAATATAACACAAAAAAATAATGATGATGATGATAAAGAATAACATTAAAATTTTTTATATACACACCAAAATTTATTATCTAAAACATAGAATTTGAATTGATTTTCAAGTCACATTGCAAAATAGTTTGTTGTTTAGGATGTAAGAGTGTATAATTCAATTTTAAAATAAATTTATTTAAATAAAATCTTCCATTTTTAAAGTAAAACATAAGAAGATATAGAAAAATTTTATATCAACAACAAAACATAAAAAGAAGAAGAAGAACATGTTAGGAGAAAAAAAAAGATAAAATAGGAAGAAAAAAAGTAGTAAAAAAGATATATCGGAAAAAATTTCAGTGTCACGATTAAAAAATTTTGATGCTATTTTTGTTTATGATAACTTCTAATTAATTAAGGCTGCGTTTGTTTACCGAGACAATACACTGAGACAGGGATACAGAGACATAAAATCGTGTTTGATAGAGAAAATATGGATAAAGACAATGTGTCCAGAGACACTGAATTAGTGTATTTTGTGTCCATCTTAACAGGAAGGACACAAATACACTAACAAGGGACATAACTTATTTTTTATTTTTTCTTTTATTATTTTTGTTAATTTTTTATAATTATATTTTTCATCTCAAATTTTTTGAATAAAAAAAATGAGAATAAATTGGATTTTCATAAAAAAAATGAGAATAAATTATTTGTTACCGTTAAAAAAATTTTGGTGTCAAAATTTAGAAATTTTTGTGTCAAATTTAAAAAATTGATACTATTTTTCTTATATATTTTAAAAAATTTAAAACTCTACTATTTCTTTTCTTCGTTATCGTCGTTGTCTTCTTTTTTCTTTTTCATCTTTTTCTTCTTATTTCACCTCCTTATAATTTTTTATTTTCAACCTCTTAAAAAAATAAAAATAAAAAATCAAACAAAAAAATAACTTGAATAATGCCAGAAAGAGGAGAAAGAGAAAAAAAATGCAGCAACAACATTAACAATAAAAGAACAACGAGAAGAAAAATTATGCAAAAAAAAATACTAAGAACAAAAGAAAGTGTATGATTTACGTACACTTTATGTGAATGATTTTTATTAGATTTAAATTAATTAAATTAAATTTTAATTGACAAAAATATTTAGATGAATAATAAAATTCTTATCTATATTCAATTATTAGTTGAATTATAAATTGAGTTTTCGGTAATAATATATAGATATCGGTGATTCTACTGAGTTTTGGAGAAAAAGGTATTATTATAAAACTTTTACCGTAATTATTTATTTGAAGTTATTTTTATATAAATATAATAATTAAAAATTATTAAATAATATTTTAATTAAATAAATTAAATTATTTAATAATTTTAATATATTATTTTTATATAAAAATATCTTCACTGTTTAATGATTTTTAGACTTTTTCTTATTTTTATATAAAAATATCTTCACGGATCGGAGTAGTCACCAAATTTTGTACATTTCATGAAATAAAAACCACGCATATAAAAGAGGAGATATAATTAATCAATATCGGAACAAGACGCTTAATAACGTCAAAATTAAGTTTTAAATATCTGATTAAACATGTAGTAGTGGTATCATCAGTCATCACGGGTCATATCAAGCGTGAAAACTGTTGTAATCTAGTTGTTAGGAGTTTTTCTTTAAATATGGAGAACTAGTTATTAAACTTAATCCAGTGGTTCACCCAAAATGTGATAAGAATATGTGATGCACAATTTTTGCACTACATACAAGCAAGACTCTGTAGCAAATATTTTATTTATTTTATAGATTATCATGTATGTTCAAATAAGTATAAATATATATCAGAATGATTAGAGCTTTCTTTTCCAAATTTTAACACAACTATAAATCTCAATAATTGAAGGATAAAATGTCTGATAATAAAAGTAGAAACACTCTTTAATTATTATAACATGAAAGAGTAAATCACATATATAAAATAATTTTCGTTTAACACTACGCGTTTGTTCAAAATGGTCTTCTTTAACAAGCATGCCTCTTGAAGTTGAAGACATTGGGAAATTATCAAACTATTCTAAAAACTTAGACACAAATGCACAATAGCATTTAGGAGACATATGATTGGCAGAATATTATACAAATATTTTTTTATGTAAAATTCCTAGAGTAAGATTCTTAGGATATGAAAATATTCTGCAAGCCGCACAATCTCACATAACATATCCTAAAAATTAAAAAGAAAATAAAAAAAGATGGCAATGATTTCACAATATCTATATGTTCTAGGTTTTCATGTATGGGCATGCACTTGGGCAGTTAGTTACATTTGAAGATCTATGAAAATTTCTTTCCCAATGAATCAATATCCGTTATCATGATTATTAAATAATTGAATATCAAAGTTGATTGGTTGACCAATTTGTTGAATCAGTAAAAACAAAAAAAGAGAGTGTACCATTTATATCATCACTTTATGAAAACGCACATGGTTGAACCACGCCGAGCGATGAATGCACTGTGGCATATGGGGCAGTAGCTTAGGTGAAAATACGTGTAAATCTATGAAGGTGGATATATGATATATACGTACAAATTCCATGTTGTGGTATCAATAGATCTTTACATGAAGCTAAGGTAGCTATGGTCAATTCCATGTGGGGTACATGTTTTCATGACTTTTTAAATCAACACATTGAAAACTCATCTCTAAAAAGGAGATGGAGCCATGAGCCACATTCAATCTTCCCTCTTAAATGCCCTTATTACTCACTCCCCACCGACTCTAATAATATTCTAAATAATAATAATAATATAATGTTACTTAGTAACTCTAACCTTATTTCTCGTTGCTAATATAGTATAAAACCGTTCGTAACGCTTGTCGGTAATTAAATAAAATATTAATAAAATATTATTATAATTTATCCAAATAATACTTTATATATATACGAAAAAAATTGTGTTAATGTGTCCGTATATTGTGTATGGTGTTGTATGTTGTGAATGTCCATAGGTTAAAAGAGTAACACTATGAGTAGCCGCTATATAATAGGTGATATATTAGAGGCAAAGAAAGGAGTTTAGTTCTCTAAATAACGCACAAGTATTAGCTATTAAAATACTGAAAGAGATATTATTTGAAAACTAACATTCTGTCTGTCTTAATAAAGGAGGCCAAGTAAATCAGAGTTAGATCTTCTGTTAGAAAACCTAATTCCTCTAAAGCAAGCATGGGGGTACGGAAGGCATGTAATTGTTGATTACCTTTTCTAGCAAGTGGTGATAAACTGATAATGGTTTAGTGTTGAAGAATGGTTAGATTTTGCATAGTTCATATTGTCCTCTCTCATAAGAAGGAAGGAGCAAGACCTATGGAAATTGCATTGACAGTGACACAAACTCGCTACTAACACATGCTTTCAGTACATAGCCACAGTTTGACCACATGGTTAAGAATTAATTTGAGGAGCCTCTTAAGAAATTAAAGACACACCCAACTTACAATATTTCAATTATATCATATAAATTACTATATTATTAATCTTTTTTCATGTCACTAGAGATGTTTTTGTTTTAGCGTTTTTTGGGAGACAATTAAGTATCTTTTAAAAATTATTTATCATTCAGTCTTTAGGAAAAAAAAAAAAACTAAAAAACAAGTAATTTTCTATAAAAATAAATATTTAAATTAATTAAATAATATTATTTAAATCAAAAGGCTAACTAAAGAATGAAAATTTAAAAGACAGATAATATTTTTCGACAAAACATAAAGTGCCATTGTGGTAAAATGACGACACCTCAATAAATAATTTAAAAATGATGAAATTTTGGTAAAAGTTTAAAAAATCGTATTATTTAAAAGATGCTTTATTTATAAATATTTTACAAGCAATCAAATAACGAAAAAAAGTAATTTTAATAAAATAACATAGTATTGCTAAATTTCCTAACTCTTTACTGGTAACTTTTAAAAAAAGAAAAATAAAATAGTGATATATTGGGTAGTTGGTTTATCACGAGCTTAGTAACCTTTTTGATATGCATGTACAATATATAGTAATATCCATGATCCATGGTTTTGAATAATTTCATTTGAAAAAAGTACGCAAAGTAAATGGTTTATTATTATTCTGCACGGTGACACAGACTATGTAGTGTAGTATAGTATATAGTGACCATAATAAATCACTATATATTCATCCCTTTGTTCAAATTCAACATTATCTAAACATTCCCCCAAAAGCTAGCAGCAACCCTTACTGAAATCACCCAATGTTATGCACATTTTTATGGTCTTTTCTGCTCTCTTCTGTGCAAATTTCATTAATTGTTACCAGTCCGCTAAATTTGGCAGGACTACTTCCCAAACATTCACTTTTCTTGTTTCCATCGCTCCAGAACCCAAAATAACTAATTATTAGAAAATGTGTAATGATGATGATATACAATTTTTTTTATTTTTTCTTTTTCGTTTATATATTCTCTTAAAATTTATAATATTATTTTAAAAGTAATTAGATATTGAGTTTCAAGTAATTACACACAGAAATATGTACGTTTCTCATTGGAAAATAATGTCAATTCTTGCTTTCAAATTTTGTGTTCGGTTAATAAATTGGAGATGTCCCATTTAATTTTTAATAAATTAAAAGAATAATAATAGAAGATTAGAAGAAAAGTATACCCAGCTTTGCATCCATCCATCCCCATCTTTTCAATTTATTAGATGTTTACCAAAGTCTCATCATGTATAAATTTAATTTAGCCATTGGTGATTGATTATTAGCTTGCTAAGAGATATACATCAAATGATCCAAGCAAAACCCTACAAATAAATTCAATCGAATAAAAGGGTATACGTATACAAGATCAATAATATACTATTCACTTTCCTAATAACTTTGTTGACACAAGCCATGGTGCCACGTGACCCATAAAATAAAATTTAAAAAAAAAAGGAAGAAGAGAATTAATACATTGTTGAAACTTGAAACTCGTCGCTGACTTTGGTTTTTCTATATATAATAATATTGAGTAATAATGGATAATTATAAAAATAGCAGTAGAAAATAAGGGATAGTGAAAGAGTTAGGTGAGAGAGGAAGGGCATGGTAGATGTGAGTGTGTAAAAAATAAAGTGCAATTTAATTTGGGTCTCTCTTAGTGTTTTAAAGTCATCAAGTATATATAAAGCATTCACATGCATTGGTACTATTTGAAAGCTCTTCTATCTCTTTCTCTTTCTCTTTTCTTCTCTTGTTGTAAAAACTAGTAGCATAGCATAAAAGAGAGGTGAGTGAGTGAGTGAGTGAAGAGAAGAAAGAAAGATGGGAAGGCCTCCATGCTGTGACAAAGTTGGAATCAAGAAAGGTCCATGGACACCTGAGGAGGATATCATCCTTGTCTCTTACATCCAAGAACATGGTCCTGGAAATTGGAGATCAGTCCCTACTAATACTGGTAATTATATATTATATATTTTAATTGGAATTGAGTCCATGAATTTGACAATAGAATAACAATGTTAATTATTTGTTGAAAAGGGTTGTCAAGATGCAGCAAAAGTTGTAGGCTAAGGTGGACAAATTATCTAAGGCCAGGAATCAAGAGAGGAAACTTCACTCCCCATGAAGAAGGAATGATTATTCACTTGCAAGCTCTTCTTGGTAACAAGTAATATTCTCCCACATAACAAATTCAATTAATATTATTATTGTTTAATTTGTTGAATTAAAATAATATTTATTTTTATATATATAGATGGGCAGCCATAGCTTCATACCTTCCACAAAGAACAGACAATGACATAAAGAATTATTGGAACACACATCTAAAGAAGAAGCTCAAGAAATTCCAACAGCAACAAACAGGTTCCATGGATTCTTCTTCTCATCAGCACCTTCAAGCGTCATCTAAGAGCTTCAGTGACAGAATTTCATCATCAGATAATAAGTCTTCTACTCAGTGTTCATCAATTACCACATCCTATGCATCAAGCACTGAGAACATTTCAAGGCTTCTAGAAGGTTGGATGAGAACTTCTCCAAAACCATCTTCATCATCTTCTCCATTCATCATCAAAGGAGGAGGAGGACCATCATCAAATCATCATGAGATTGATGAAGAAAACAATAACAACAACAATGATAATAAGGAGGTTCTTCTAGTCAAGTCTGTTTCTATGCCTGCTTTGAATCTTGAGCTTCATCATCATCAGAATCATCATCAAGACTTTGAATCTATTCTTTCCTTTGAGAATCTCAACACTACTACTGCTTCTTGCTGGGACAAATCTACTTGTGATTCTATGCCTAATAATAATAATCACAAATGTTCTTCAGAACCTGCTGCTGCTACTACTTTTTCTCATCATCATCATCATCATGAAATTGAGGAAGAAGAAGAGGACTATGAGGATCAAGAGGAGAGGAAGAATAGTAAGAGTAGTAGGGATAAGAATAATAATGACAATAATAACCCTCCATTGTCATTCCTTGAGAAGTGGCTATTGGATGAGAATGTTGGTCATGGTGAGGAGATCATGGAGTTATCTCCTATCTTCTAATAACATTCAAATTATATATATTCAAAAAAAAAAAAGAAAAAAAGAAAAGAAAAAGAACACACCATTCCCTAAGTTTGGGATATGTGATGTTACTTTAATAATTTCAAAGGAGGATTAAGGAAGTGGAAAGAAGAAGCTGCAAGAGGAGGATAATGGAGAAAAAGAAGAAAAAAAAAGAAATATCTTGATGATCTTTCTGACTAGGGTAAAACTAAATCTATCTTTTTCTTTTCTTTTTCTTTTATTCTATATATATATATTAATTACTATTATTATAACTATTATTAGATGTGTTAATTGGAGGTTCTGAGAAGTTTAGGATCTCTATTCAACTTTGTAACTTGATGTTTATTTTATGATGAATTTGGTTTAATTGTTTGCATTGATAATTAAGTAGTTACTTATATTGCATGTTAATCTTTAATTTCTTTGTAGAGAGCTGTAGATAAAGTTAATTGTTAACTTTAATTTAGCACAAATACATACATACGAAGAAGACTTGAGAAACTTTCATGATTGTCAACTCGAATTATGAATAATATTCTGGAATATTTGCTTCAAGGAACACTTCAAAACAATATTAGTTACTAACCTTATTATATATGCTGTTTTAATTTTCTGTTTCTTCTTTTTCATTTTTATTTTAATTTAATTAATTACTTCTGATTAATACAGTGAACTGTGTATGTACTTAACAAGTTACCGGGAAAAATGGAAGATACATAATGAAGAGCACTGTGTTTATTACGGATCCATTTAATTTCAATTTATGAATCTTGGCAACTAGTTAGTAGCTAGTAGAATATGTATTATCACCCTAAAATAATAATAATAATAATAAGTAGCATATATAAAAGACTTCTTATATGTTCTTACTTTATTAGTAAAAGCTAAGGTTATTGTTTTGATTATATTATGTAGAGTATTCAAGACATTATATATATTATATTAATTAATAAGAATATAGTTAAACAAAAATCATAGCATCCCATGAAGTTAGAACTTTAGGTATAAAATAATTCAAATATAAATAATATGATTTTTGTGTAAAAAGAATTACAATGAAAGTAAATCAAAATTGAAAAAAAAATTTTTGTGCTCTTAAAAAAATAAATATCTTCAATAATTGATACCGTATAGAGGAGAAAAATATGACGTGACTATAGTGTCCATATAAATCAAATACACGAAAACAAAGCATGAAATTTGTTTATCAATTTTGGTCATATCAATAATTTAGGGAAAAGGGTACATGAATTTGACACAATAAGAGATCATATTAGCAACAATAGCCAAAAAACAAATGATGGGTAAAAGATCAGAGACCAATGCCACCAAATATCTGGATCGTAATATAAGACTCAACCTATATACTTTACATTATTAATAATCATGAAATTTAACCATGACTTTTTATTTTCATGTGTGAGATGGGGAATATAATGTCATTCAATTTATATATACGATAATATGAATGGTACTATATATATATTGCATAAAATTAAATAACCTTGCTAGCTAAAAAGGAAAACATAGCTATATAAGAGAAAAACATTATGCTGTCACGAAATTCTTGCTAGCAAAATAAGGTATATTGACATGCTTGAAAGTCCATTTTTTATTTATTTTTTCCAATTTGGAAAAATTTTTGTATTGGAAGCATGTGATATTCCTTTTACTTTTCGGTGTGAGAAGCTGGCTACCATTGTTATTCTCATGGATGCCATATATGCATATATCTAATCTAATTAACTTTCACAGGATGCAACATAAAATTTGGGTTGGACTATTCTATATATATGCTTTTGTGTGCATCTAGCTAGCAACTATCAAATTAAAGGGCAAAAATGCTGGACCAATCATATGGTGCCACATGTTTCTTTTTTTTTTTTGGGCTCCTATTTAATTTAAGATATACTAGCATATACTAGTATAATAATGCTGAAAAACAATAAATGAATAGTGATTTATATATAATGACAATAATAATAACAGCAATAATTTGATGTTAAATTTTGTGGATAGCCTCCCTTGACTTTCAGCGTATATTTAATGCAGCAGCTTTGGGACTAAATGCGGCATGTTTTGATTGGCAGTGGACAACTAGAGGTGAGGTGCATCATTTAATAATTTTCTATAATAGATAGTTATATTCTTTTCAAACTAAATACTACTAATAATAATAGAAAATTTATTGGTGTGAATATTAAAAGTTAAATTTATAATCCATTTAATTAATTTAAATTTATAATCCATTTAATTAATTTAGGTTAGCCAAATAGTTCGTTTATTCATTTGGTTAAATATATCGTCTTGTTTATATAATAATTTATTAATTAACGATATATTTTTAAATAGAATTTTGATTTGTAATAAATTAATTCTTAACCTAATAAAAATTGGAGAATATGGTAGAAAATAAAAAAAAATTGTAATTCATTAATGTATTTAAAAATGTGAAAAAAACACATCTTTTTCTTCAAAACCCTAATAATTCTTTTTTTTTTTTTAATGAAATACTCATTAGTAAAACTCTACTAATAACTTATAAGGATAATAATTTTTCTTCAAATGAAATAACATTTTAAATTTGCAAATAAATAAAATTACCACTTAAGAGTACAAGCTAAGAGAATATTACTCAATGAAAGTCAAAATTTACCTAAGTAACACTATTCATATATCTTTTTGTTTTCCACCCCACTCCATCATTTAATCACTCCACGCAAATATATATGTTACTATCACATGTAGGAGTGGTTAAATTATTAGACTCTTTTTCTAGAAAAAAGTTGAGGCATGGAAATAATAATTCATAGTATCCTAATCTTGTGAGACTCACTCAAGGACAGAGAAAGCATGTGAGCAATTCCAAAAAGTAAAATGAAAAGTGAAAACAGAAGTTGTAACGGCAATTAAATGAAAATGTAGGGCTATGGTAGAGAAGTGTTGGATCATTTATGTTTGAGATGAAATATGCTTAACTTATAGGCCACATCTTTTTTTTTTCTTCATTGCCTACTTTTATGGGTAATGGAAATTGTGGATTCCAATTTTTTTAATTTCTTTTATCTTTTCTTTTTTCCCTTTCTTCATACTCTAAATGAAAATGACGTTTTCCTCTGTTAATATATGTTGAATTTCCTATGCTTATTATATCTCTTTTTAACTTCAATGTATTGTGTATTATGTTTATCTCTATGTTTCTCACTTTGGGTTTATAACCCCCTAAATATACATTAATTATGTGAACAAAATAAAGAATAAAAGAATTTTAATTTTAATATTATATATTATTACTAATATGTAATATGTATAAAATATCTTATATACATATTTACATATTTTTCACTCAATTTTCATTATCTCAAAAGTCATTTAGGTAAAATCATATGTATATATAACCCAAACAAAATGTAATTTTATACTGATAACATGGATACGATGAGATACATTTTAACTAATATTGATTTAAATTGATCGTGTTTATATTATTGACTGGTAGTAATTCTTTCATTATAGATGAATTTGACAAAACCTTTTAGTTGAATTAAAATTTATATCATATATAATTATATTGTAGTTATAAAATTTTATATTAATCCCAAGTCATATAAATAGCAAAAAAATTTATATACATTAAATTATTCAAATTAACATAATAAACACTGTTAACGTAATTGAAATTAACAATAATTCTGAAACTACATATCATGTTTTAAATATTTGGGAACATTCTATTATAATTAAAAAATTAATAAATCAGTAAACGTTATTTTTTTATAATCACTTGTCAAAATGATAATTGTATGTTGATAATTTTTTTTAATCCGTATCATCTATATGTTTATACATAAAGTGATTTATGAATTTTTCCTCTTCTAATTAATGATTTCTACCATAAATATATATCTTTAAGTTTTAATATTCTGATTTTTCTTAACTTTTAGTTTATTTTTTAACTCTTAGATTTTAATTTATGGTTCAATACTATTAAAGTGTGATATTTATAAGAATATTAAACTTTTCATAAGGGGCGAAAAAGTTATATTCAGAAATAGAGGCTAAAACTTAACATTAAGGAAAACAAAACTAAAATTATATAAAAAAGAAAATTCAAATGATTATATTTTTAGAAATTTTAAACCTTTGTACTTTAAACTCTCTGATTCAACCAACAAATATATCCATGTGAAAAGTGATGTGAATTTCGGATGACATAGAATGAAGTGCAAGTCTCTGTCATACAAAAGATTGAAGTTGTACGATGATTTCGTTCATGACAAACATAAATAACGAGATTCAGATCTCAGATCTGGCTCTGTATACTATTGTGCTCTGTATATCCGTAAGATTATCAATATTATGTGTTTCTTTGTTGGATTCTTATCAGTACGCTTGCTATTTAATTTTCAAATGATGTATGTTTTCAAAAATATTTTAGTCCTTTCGAGTTGAAAAAGTTTTTTCGATAAAATTTATAAAAAAAAAAATGGATTGAAGAGACAATGTTATTACTTATTACCATTTCTTTATTTCAAATTCTCAATGTTTTGACGAATTTGTTATTTTATGGTGGGTGTACTAATAATAAAGACTGTAATATTTAAGTTAGCATGATTGCGAGAAACACTCAGTTAGAAATTATACCTGAATATACAAATTTAAAATAGTCAATATAACTAGATTTAGTTGATTTTAGTACAATGAGAGTTGTTCTTTTTACAAACTATTTTTTATTTAAGATATTAATTCTTTTCATAAAGTATCTTTTTATGAGTTGTTTCCTTTTATATCATGGTCTTTTATTCTCCTTAGGTCTATATATAATTGTTCGCGAGTTATTTAGAATAATGGGATCTATAGGTGACGAGTTTGGCGGCGTCAAGTCCGGTGGAGTGAAAGGAGGAAGGGGTGACTTGCAAAGACACTTCGACGCTCAAGTCAAAATAGATCTAAGAGGTAGGGTTTTAGAATTTGTGTGTGACGACGTACTTAGGAGGAGTCTGAGATTCCCTTTATATGGGCGCTTTTTTTTATCTGAGAGATCTTTCAAATGGGAAAAGACACAATTTGTATCTGAATGATGGTGAGTGAGCTGAGGCAATTCAGAAGGTCCTGGATTCTTGGGGCGAAGGGGTCAAATTGGGCTTGAGGGCCGGATTCGTCGTTGGGCTACTAAGGCTGGAACCCGAGCCTGCAATAGTGCCCCCAGACATGGCGTGGCCCTGGCAGGGATGTCACGTTTTCGTGGACCCAGGTCAGACCTGACTCCTGGTAGGTCAGTTGGAATCTAACGGTTTCTGAAGGGTTTCTAATCCTGAAGATTGTGCGTGCGGTTCTCGAGACATCACGTCAATTGATGTGAAAGGGCTCATTAATTGTTGCCGCGCTTGATTTTATCCTATTACCGTCCTAACTTTTTGTATTCGCACTTTTTGAATGCCTTCGTTCAAAAGCTACTTCAGTTACATTTGTAGCTATATTTCCTAACTTCCTCTTCATCACCTTCGTGTGTGCTTCCTTCTTTTCCATTTTTCTTTGGTTCTTTGTCGTAGGAGCTGCTTCGACCACTTCTGAAATCATCTTTGCTTAGAGGCATTTTTTGGCACTTTTTCGTCGTTCATTGTTCGTGATATTCAACTGCTTCCTAATCAAGTAAGGGTTTTTTTCTCACTCGTCGATTTTCCTTGTATTTTTTTTTACTGTTATGGCAATGCGATTGATAGCGTAGCTCCACCATGAAGGTGGTTTTAGGAGGTCTAGAAGGGGTGCTACAGCCTCTCCATTTAGGGCTTAGGCTTAGCTTTCCCTTGAGTTTTAATAGTTTTTGGACTGTTTATCTATAGCCCGTAGGCTTACAGTGGTGGTGGTGGTGCCCCGAATTTGTAGGTATAGTGTGAAGGAGAGCTGAACCTCAATGGGAGCTCGTATTTACGGTTGAAGGGGTTCTCCTGACGTATTTCTGGTGTAATACCAATGCAGTAGAGACCCCTTCGCGTCTTGGTGAGGAAGATTTACAGGATCTTTGGGATACCGATGTGATCTGTGGTGGAGGTGCTGCAGAGGAACATTATGAACTCTCCCTCCCCGAGTTTTTGATTGGATGTGGGTATATAAACACATGTTTGATATTGTAGGGGTTCATTTTTTCTTTTCCGACATTATGATCGGGCTCCTGAACTGGTGTAGTGTTCCCCCTTCACACCTTCATCCTAATAGCTGGGTGGCTATTAGGTGTTTTGAGCTTGTGTTCGAGTATCTTGAAATCCTGGCCATTGTGAAAGTTTTCTGTACTTTTTCATACTCACCGTGCCACACCCTGAAGCTAAGCACAAGAAGGGCTATATGTCCTTCCGAGCCGTTCAAGGTCGGAAGATTATCGGACTCTTTGGGGACTCCTTCCATGGGTTCAAGGAGGAGTACTTCAAGGTGAGGCCGGCAAGGGGACATCATCCATTTTGGCTGACTTTGGAGGGGGAACAAAGGTTCCTGACTTACTGAAAGTATGAGGCCACTGTGGATTATTTAGTAAAAATGTCTTACGAGGGGCTAAGTCGGGAGATTAAGAATATAGTCGAGGTATTAACGATCATTTTTGCGAATAGGACGCTAAACCACCGACATGTGATGGGTGACTGAAAAGTCGGTTGCCAATATGTTGGTAGGTTTCTTTCTTTTCACTTTGTTTTTGTACCCCCTTCTGTATGCTTGTTCTCATAAGATATTTCTGTTTGCAGTTAATATGGCTGGTACAACCATGGAAACCTCATGGTTGCCTTCCTTGATGTGGAAGAGCCTCATGTTGAGGAGGTCCCTGCCTCAGGTGCCAATGCTGAGGGGCATCGCGAGGTCACGGTTACCTAGGCTCGGATAGAGGTATTTGTGGTGTGGTTTGATTCAGTTAGTTAAGAAAAAAATCATTCGATCCAATTCATTAATTTTTCGGTTTGATTTGGCTCGATTTTTTTATTGAGACCAACCAAACCAAATCAAATCAATTAAAATCAGTTTAGTTTGGTTTGATTTTTTCGGTTTTTCAATTAATTCAAAAAATATTCTATTTTAATCATATATAATGCACCGAAATCAAATATCAGAACAAAAAAAATTAAAATAGAATCAAAACCCTAAATAAAAAAATAAGAATCCAAAACAAATAATCATAAAAAAAATAATAATAAAAAATTAGAATAGAATGTACAATCAGAGATAAGAATATTCAAATCCAAAACCCTAAACAAAAACTCATGACCAAGAACAATAATCACAACCAAAAATCAAAATAACAAATCAGAACATAAACAAGTATCAGATCAGAACCAAAAAATAAAACTAATAACAAATAGTTAGATCCAAAAAATAGTTTAGAATTGCAAATCACATATATGCGAAGACGAGGCGCTGCAAACTATGAAGATAATGACGCTGTGAACTGCAAAAGAAGGGACTACAATTTGGGAAGACAGTGGCTGGACGGCTCAACGTAGATAACAAAGAGGAGTAGAGGACTGTGAGTCTGTGACTGGGAGTGGAGAGTGCAGCTGTGCGTGGGGACGACGATGGCTGCGTGGCGCCATAGAGGAGGATGGAGAGAGAAGCACTACAAAGAAGAAGGTTGGGTCATGCCGCCATAGGATGCGTGTGAGTTAGGGTGTTGTGGCTTGAGAGGCAGCGTCGACGGTGGGGGAAGAGGGATGATTTCATCTCTGTGAGAGGACGTGGGAGACTGGGAGGGAGTGTTTTCAATGTAGTGAGTGTGAAGTGTGAAGACTGAAGATTGAAGAGGGAGAAGGGTTAGGTCAAAAACAGTCGCGTTGTAGATATAGTCTCTAAACCGACAGAAATCCCTTAGTACAAATGTTTTGGTTGTCACAAGTAACAAACCCCTAAATAAATTGATAACCAAAGTATTTAAACCTCGAGTCGTCTTCTCAAGGAATTGCAGGAAAGTGTGTTCTTATTATTGGTTATGAATTTGTAAATTGGGGTTTTGGAAGTTGGGCAATGGGCACAGGTATATTTTCAAAGCAATAAAAATAAATAAATAACTGTAAAATAAACTCTTGGCAAGGTATAAAGACTGGAAGTCTTATCCTAGTTATCCTTATCAATTATGAAGAGAATTGAATTCTTCTCCCACCTTGTTAACCTCTAACTATGAAGGTAGGTTAAGTGGATGAATTAATTCGAATTCTCAAGTCCTAGTCTTTCCTTAGGAAGGGCTAGAGTTATTGGAATATGAATTAATGAAATGAAGAAATCCAATTTTCAATCAATAATGAGTTTGATAACTCTAAAGTCACTAATTATTTAACCTAAACCAAAAGGAAAGAAAATTGTATCTACTGGAATAAGAATGTCTTCAGATTGAGAACAACAATAACATAAATAAAAGGAAGCAATATTAAACTGAAATATCTTAAATAACATTAATTTAAAAGAGTAATCTGTAACATGGAACAGTTCATAAATTAAATTCGGATGAATAAAAATAAAGAACCTGGGATTGAGAGTCACTCCTAAAACTAAGAGAAGTCCTAAATCCTAATCCAAAGAGAGAGGGAGGAGGGAACCTCTCTCAAAACTAAATCTAAATCATGGAAAATAACAGAAAATTCGGAGTCCTTCGATGGATGCATTCCTCCACTTCATAACCTCTGGTCTCTGACTTCTGGACTTGGATTTTGGGCCACAAAGGCTTCAGAATCCGCTATGAGCGTTTCTGCAATTTCTGGTGCGTGGCCTCTGTCACGCGTCTGCGTGGGTCACGCGGTCGCGTCATTCAGAGTTCTCCTAGTCACGCGGTTGTGTCGTTCACGCGTCCGCGTCGTATGCGATTTGCTCAAATTGCGCGGTCGCGTCAGTGATGCGGCCGCGTCGATGCTTCTTCGCTCTTGGCACGCGATCGCATCGTCCATGCGATCACGTGGATGCGAGTTTCTTCAAAACTCCGTTTTGCACTTTCCTTCCATTTTTGGATGTTTCCTTTTCCATCCTTTAAGTCATTCCCGCCTTAGAAGATTTGAAACTACTCAACACACTAATCAAGGCATCGATGGAATTAAAGGTGATTAAAATAATTAATTTAAAAGCATAGGAAACATGTTTTTCACATACATCACATAATAAGGAAGGAGAAGTAAAACCATACAATTAATATGAATAAGTGGGTGAAGGATTTAATAAATCACTCAGATTAAGCATAAAATATATCATAAAATATGGGTTTATCAACCTCCCCACACTTAAGTAATAGCATGTCCTCATGCTATGTCCAAGGTAAAAAGTAAGGTTTTGAAGTGGTTGAATGCCATGCAATGCAATTCTAATCTAAATGCAACTAACTAAATGCATGATGCAATTCTAATTTCATTCACTCATATATAAAGCTTACATGTAGTTAAATCAATTCACATTCTCAAGGAGTCATATATATATATATATATATAGCCAACCCTCAAATAATAAAGCATTTTAGCAAATGAGATGGGAAAGAAAAATATTGTACAAACTTGCAAAACAATTAGTAATTTAAGCACAGATATATGTGATGAGTTATTGAACCCTCACTGGATTTGTGTTTACTCTCTAGTCACTCAGTGTTTATTGGGTTAATCACTCTATTCTTCTTTTTATCCTTA
>NC_029777.3:82161766-82173747 GCF_000817695.3 Arachis duranensis
TTTTTTTTAATGCACATGGTAATTAATCATTTTAATTTCACATGAACATGTTTCCCAAAAATTCTTAATTTCTTTTCAATTTTGTTCTACCCTTGTTTCTGTCATCCATGTTCCCATAAAGTTTTCCCACACTTAATTAATTACACAACTTTCTATCTTAAGCTAATCAAGGATTCAACTTGGGAATTTATTTGTTTTTCTGCTTAAGGCTAGTAGTGTGGCTAAATATAATAAAAGGGAATTAAAAGGCTCAAAGGGACTAACAAGGATGGCATAAAAGGTAGGCTTTATTTGGGATAGTGAGTTAAAAATCAAACAAGGCCTCAATCACTCTCTTGGCATGTATCTATATTCTATACTGGACATATAGATTAAAACAAAGCAAAGAACATCAGAATAGAAAAGAAGAGCAGAATACACAGGAATAAAATATTATGATTTAAATGTAACCATACAATTAAGCTCAAAACTCACAGGCTGTATGTTCTCAAACTCATAAATCATATATCACTCATGTATGTCATAGAGGTTTAGTTAAAATTTCCCATTATTCTCATAAAAAAATTGTCTTAGGTGGCCTTTAAAGTTTTAATGTTCCTCCTTGATGAAATGTTGTCAACTTAACTATATGATGTAATACTCTATATACAAGGTTTATGGATTTAAATCTGTTATGTTCAATTTCCTAGCTCACTTCCTTTTTATATTTTTCAATTTAGACTATGCTATCTTATGCTAAAAAGGGTAAACTATACTAATTAATCCGCTAATAAGTTAGAATTGCAAACTAAACTAAATGACTAAAATAAACTAAATAGCTAAAAGATGAACTAAAAATGCAAAATGCAGAAATAGAGTAGAAATACATCAAAGTAGCAATGTATAAGTACTCAGAAAATAACAATAAAAAGAAAAATACAGAAAAATATCCAGAATAAAAGAAAAAGAGATGTAGTGGTTCACCAAAATAAAACGCCAGAGATGGTGACCTCCCCACACTTAAAGTGAAGCATCGTCCCTGATGCTCAGTCAAGCCGGGTGTGAAGGGGTGTCATCACTGGTAGGAATGGTAGCTGGAGTCTCGGTGGTAGTGGGCTGAGGATCTAGCTGCTGTAGAAGAGGTGCTGACTGGATCGGGATCTCAGGATCTGCGGCCTCAATCTGATGTGGGACCTCTGCCTGGGGAGCAACCT
Source organism: Arachis duranensis (assembly GCF_000817695.3). Taxonomy (NCBI): domain Eukaryota; kingdom Viridiplantae; phylum Streptophyta; class Magnoliopsida; order Fabales; family Fabaceae; genus Arachis; species Arachis duranensis. The sequence continues at coordinate 82,162,960 of NC_029777.3, forward strand.
GCTCTGTGCCTGCCTGCGGATGGGTCTCCTCCTGGTGCTCATCCGCCTCCTCCTCGGATGGCTCAGATGGTGAGTCAGGCTCGGAGGGGATGTCACTGCCCTGTTGGATCATCAACTTCATATGCTCATACCGGCGCCGGTTACGGTGCTCCATCTGATCAAGCTGTCGAAATAAGCGGTGCACAAGGTGATAGACCGGCTCTGAGGTAGGTGGAGGTGCAGTGGTGGCAGCAAGGGCAGCTGTGGAAGAAGGGGGTCCGGTAGACGGTGGGGCTGTTTCATTAGTAGCAATGAAAGGTGGTGGTCTGTAGCCCAAAGCCAGGAAGTTCCTACTATGAGGAATGATCTTCCTGCAGTCTGCAGCCGGTGGTCTCTCATCGGCATCATCCCATGGTACGTCAGCCCGACGGCCTAACTGTGTAACCAGATAAGGAAAGGGAAGAGTGCCTCGGACGTGGACCCTGGCCATATAATGCCGGATAAAGCGTGGCAAGTACAGGTCCTTACCCTCCATCACACACCAGAGGAGGGTGATCATAGCAGCTGGAATCTCTGTCTCATGAGTACTCGGCATCACATAATTACTCAGGATCTGATGCCATAACCGAGCCTCATCATTTAGGCACATCCGCTTGATACCCTTGGGCAGGGTGGTGTCCTGACCCATCTCCCAAGGAATAGTCGGCTCCAGGGTTATCCTTGCCTTGACAGCATCCTAATCAAACCTCAAGAAACGCATGTCCTCCTCAGCCTTTTGGTATCATGCTGAACGGACTTAGGTGGGAGCTGTAGGATGTCCTATATGGCCTCTTCAGTGACCAGAATCTGCTTGCCTCGCAGGTTCACTACATCTAGGGTAGTGTTATAAAAGTTGCAGTAGAATTCCCTAACCCAAGATGCATTGACCTCTGTCAGTGTTCTTTCCAGAAAGAACCAGTCTCTTTGTTTGATTTGTTCAGTGGTGTATTGCTGGAGTGCTTCTGGAATCTTCAAATTTCTCTCCAGGTATAGGTTTCTGGAGTCTGCAAATGCCGGATACTTCAGCTCACAGTACCGGTTTGCAAATTTGATGGAATCATTTGCAGGTAGCAGCTGGTCAGCTTTTTCCTGCTGGGTAAAGTTCTTCTCCCGCCATGAGGAATCATGCATTAGATCTATGATGGACTGGGAGGGGTCTCCTCTTTTGCGCTTGCCAGTAGCCTTGCCTTTTCCTTTTCTCTGTGAGGTCGACATCTTGAAAAATAGAAAACTAGGAAATATAAAAATAAGAAAACAAATAGGCAATTACACAAAGAAAACTCAAAGCGGCAAAGGAGAATGAGAATGAGGCAAATGAGTTAGGTAGATGTGCATTAAGAATTTTATAGCAGTTTAAAAGTTTGAAAGGAATAATTTACAATCCAAAATGTATTAGAATTCAAGTTAAATAGAAAAATTGTCATCATGCCATGGTTAAAAAGTTAGAGGAAAGTGAAAAGTTAGAAAAGAGATTATAAAAAGTTAGTATGGGTAGAAATGGAAAAAGTAGTAAATTAAAATTAGTGAGTCAGTAAAATGTGGGTAAAGTAAGTGGCATAAAGAAGGTATTCCATGAAACAAGGATTCACAAGTAGGACTAGAAGTAACTCATAACCAAACAAGGAAAACAATTGGATGCTGATTCAAAGAGATATAAAGAAGAATTGGAATAAGAGCATCACGGATGCATTTTATAAACCAGGAAATCAAAGAGGATAATAAAGCATGCCCTGGCATTCATGAAATGGTTCGGGTAAAGCAGAGTAAAATAGAGTTCAAAATGCCAAACCAAAACATGAATAAAAATATTTTATAGAAATTTGGGCAGCATTCCGGCTAAATATGGAGTATCCCGGAAAATAAACAGCAATCAAAGCAGTGCATATGAATTAAAAATTAAGCTGCAGGTACGGATAATGAATATAAACATGAAAATTCAGAGTAATAAGCAGCAAATGTAGGAAATCACAGCATATGAACAAGGGTACAGCAACAGCAGAATTACAGATATGATAAAACAGAAACATGAACAGTGCAAGTAAACAGACCTAAATCCGCTAACCAAATCCTAGGCTACCTAACAACCTAAAATCCACTACAACATGCATATCTAACTAGCCTAAACATGAACATAAAACGGAAAAATTAAGAAAAACTACGAACGGATAAAAGGGTTTGCGTGTTGCGGAACCTGGTAGGCGAAGGAGGAGAGTGGGGCAGAGAGGTGGCTGGGGGTAGGGGAAGGGGTGGTGGGCGCGCGACTGATAGGGTTCGCGTGGCTGGGGGGGTTATATTTTGAAACCCACGTGGCCGCGTGGGGCACGCGGTCGCATGGTAGGGGTGAAAAATGGGTGGGCGCGATCGCGTGGAACGCGCGATCACATGGGAGGGGTAGGAGAGGGGTGGACGCGATCGCGTGGGTCTCGCGATTGCGTCGCTGGAGTTTGTGCTAGACGCATGATTCCAGCATCGTTTCAGCGCAACTCTCTGTCTCCTTCTAGGGTGTTGTGCAGTCTATGCGACGCAGTCACGTCGCTCACACGGTCGCGTGAAATTGGTTATGTACATGTGACGTGATCGCGTCAGGCACGCGATCGCGTGGGTCTTTTGCGCAAAAAGCACAAGGGCAGCACGAGTCCAGCCCAACTTTCTGGATGTTGGGGTTATACGCCGATCTCCAGGGCACGCGACCGCGTGATGGACGCGGACGCGTGGGGGTGTTTTATCGCAATTGACGCGATCGCATGATTGATGCGGCCGAGTCGCACGCCTTTTTTTTTGAAATATGTAATTATGCAGTATGCAGAGTGCAAAATGGTATGAATGTTATGAGTAATTCCAGGTTCAATGAAAAATAAAATAAAACTTGAAAACAACTAAAACTAAAATAAAAAAAATGAAAAAAGGAACGATCATACCATGGTGGGTTGTCTCCCACCTAGCACTTTTGGTTAAAGTCCTTAAGTTGGACGTTGGTTGAGCTTCCTGTTATGGCGGCTTGTGTTTGAATTCATCCAGAAATCTCCACCAACGCTTGGAATGCCAATAGCCTCCGGGGTCCCAAACTAGGCATGTGAAGCTTCTGAGCAGCTTCAAACAGATTTTCAGGCTCCCGGGGTGATGAATATCAGAATATTTTCTGGGATCCCAAACTTTGGTTCCAAATTCGCTTTCGTTTTGATCTATACTTTTCCATTTAGGCGGTTTGGAAATTAGATTCCCACCACGGTGGCCAAACGTTCTCCGTAATCCATTCAATTGAGCATGATACCAATCCTTGCACTTCGAGTTGAAGCGTGGAATCTTATTGAACCTTGTGCACCGGCTCTGAGCATGAGCCATTTCCTTTTTACTCTTAAAGCCACAGAGAGCTCTAAGCTGGCCATCTGTTTCAAGCAAACCATATTCAAGTGGAATATTGAAGATAGAAGACAAGGATTTTACCCACTTGTAGTTTGTGGTGGGCGGTAACGGTCTTGGAATAGGTGTTTCCAGTGGTTCTGTAAGTTCTACTCCCTTATAATCTTCTGTGAATTCTTCCACTTCAACCATCTCTTGATCAGAGTCTTTAATTTCTCCCTCATCATCACTCAAGTCATATATTGGAGGTTGAGAAAGATCTACCTTAGCATCATCTTCATATTCACTCGGGGAAGATTCTTCTGTCTCAAAGAAATCAGTTGTGAATGCAAGTTCGCCGCTAAGAGAATAGGACTCGTGATCATCATCATCAAGGAAACCTGTGTCCTGGGTTATTCCGTTAAGTTCTTCATAAGATATTTGCAGTAGAGGCAGTGCAAAATCCTCCTCAGTGTCAATTGTAATATCCTTGACGGAGTTCTCCACAACAACCGACTCTTCTTCTTCTGCAATGACAACTTTCTCTACTTGTTCTGGTACGAGGTTATGCTCTATGCTGTTCACTGGAGTTTCTTGTGTCTTCTTCACAGCACGTTCTTCATTAGATTCTCCACATAAGGCCATGTGGGTCTGTTGAGGGGCTGAACGTCCGGAAGATAATTGCTTTAACTTCTCCACCATTGCTTGCTCTAGTTGATGAAGGAGTGTGGTACATTGTTTCATTGATTCTTCGAGGCTAACCCGTGATTCTGACTTTGATGGATATGGGTTATGTGTATGGGGGAGTGGTGGTTCTTGGGAGTAATTGGATTGGTATTGGGGCGGATAAGGATCGTATGGTGGCGAATGGCGAAAAGAAGCTTGTGAGTGTGGTGGTTCGAGGTCATGTTGAGAGGATGGTCTATAGGCACAGGGTGGGGCTTGTTGGTAGTTACAAGGTTGTCCACCATATCTTTCAGCTGGGTATGCATTGTTTTTTTAAAGAAAAATATTTACAATAACCAATAATAAGGCACACGTTTGCAATTCCCTGGCAACGGCGCCATTTTGACGTTAGGATTCTTGCCAGTAAAGAATTTCATAAAAACAGTCGTGTTGTAGATATAGTCTCTAAACCGACAGAAATCCCTTCGTACAAACGTTTTGGTTGTCACAAGTAACAAACCCCTAAATAAATTGATAACCGAAGTATTTAAACCTCGGGTCGTCTTCTCAAGGAATTGCAGGGAAGTGTGTTCTTATTATTGGTTATGAATTTGTAAATTGGGGTTTTGGAAGTTGGGCAATGGGCACATGTATATTTTCAAAGCAATAAAAATAAATAAATAACTGTAAAATAAACTCTTGGCAAGGTATAAAGACTGGAAGTCTTATCCTAGTTATCCTTATCAATTATGAAGAGAATTGAATTCTTCTCCCACCTTGTTAACCTCTAACTATGAAGGTAGGTTAAGTGGATGAATTAATTCGAATCCTCAAGTCCTAGTCTTTCCTTGGGAAGGGCTAGTGTTATTGGAATATGAATTAATGAAATGAAGAAATCTAATTTTCAATCAATAATGAGTTTGATAACTCTAGAGTCACCAATTATTTAACCTAAACCAAAAGGAAAGAAAATTGTATCTACTGGAATAAGAATGTCTTCAGATTGAGAACAACAATAACATAAATAAAAGGAAGCAATATTAAACTGAAATATCTTAAATAACATTAATTTAAAAGAGTAATTTGTAACATGGAACAGTTCATAAATTAAATTCGGATGAATAAAAATAAAGAACTTGGGATTGAGAGTCACTCCTAAAACTAAGAGAAGTCCTAAATCCTAATCCTAAGAGAGAGAGAGGAGGGAACCTCTCTCAAAACTAAATCTAAATCATGGAAAGTAACAGAAAATTTGGAGTCCTTCGATGGATGCATTCCTCCACTTCATAACCTCTGGTCTCTGACTTCTGGACTTGGATTTTGGGCCAAAAAGGCTTCAGAATCCGCTATGAGCGTTTCTGCAATTTCTGGTGCGTGGCCTCTGTCACGCGTCCGCGTGGGTCACGCGGTCGCGTCTTTCGGAGTTCTCCTAGTCACGCGGTCGTGTCGTTCACGCGTCCGCGTCATATGCGATTTGCTCAAATCGCGCGGTCGCATCAGTCATGCGGCCGCGCGATGCTTCTTCGCTCTTGGCACGCGATCGCATCGTCCTTGCGATCGCGTGGATGCCAGTTTCTTCAAAACTCCGTTTTGCGCTTTCCTTCCATTTTTGTATGTTTCCTTTTCCATCCTTTAAGTCATTCCTGCCTTAGAAGATCTGAAACTACTCAACACACTAATCACGGCATCGAATGGAATTAAAAGTGATTAAAATAATTAATTTAAAAGCATAGGGAACATGTTTTTCACATACATCACATAATAAGGAAGGAGAAGTAAAACCATACAATTAATATGAATAAGTGAGTGAAGGATTTAATAAATCACTCAAATTAAGCATAAAATATATCATAAAATATGGGTTTATCAATACTAGTTCGATTTGGTTTGGTTAGGTTTTCCTTAGCATAATCAAAACCCACCGAACCGCAACAAAAACTGTAAAACATCATTTTTTTGGTCTTTTCGGTTATTTTGTTTTTTCTTTTTATGGTTCAGTCCATCAATTTTGTTTGAATTGGATCAATTTTGAATACCCCTAGGTTGAGGATAATCTCCATGAGATCACACCTCGTTTCCTTGGAAAAAAAATGAAAGACGACATTAAGCGAAAACGAGAAGGAGGTTGTCGTCCCTTCTGTGATGGAGAAGGCTCTTGGCTTTCATTGATGAGAATTTGCTTTCGGAGACAGAGGAGTTCTTTACTGACTGCGACTTGGTCGCTTAAGCGAAGTGGGTCTACTGCTTTTTGCTTTGTTCTGCGACGGTGGTTCACAAAATAGAGACAATTATGGGGTTGTCACGTATTTTGGATGGGAAGCTTCACCAAGATCAATTTGACCTTACGAGTGCCTGTATCAAGGTGGAGAGAGAGGCAAAAGAGGCCGTGGACAAGATCCAGCATCTTTCTGACCTCGAGACATCTTTGCAAGTGCAACCTTCAAAGGCTGAGCGTCGCGTAAAGGAGGCCGAGAAGAGGGCAAAGGACGTTGCACATAAACCTCTACAATCGGGGCGGTTAGGGGTATGTAGTTCGTGAACCTTTGAATTCTTGGGGTTTGGGGGGGGCTTGTTCGCTTGTTCTTTGGCTCCTTCCTGGGCAGCTTGAGAAGGGATGTTTTGACGATTAGGCGAGTTGTTTGTGCTCCATTTATTGGCTGCCAAAACCTGACTCACCTCTTCGTCATTTATGTATTCCTTGGCCACTATTTAGATTTCATGCATGGTCCAAATAGGCTTTGTGGTAAGGTGTTTACGGAAGTCTATGTTTATCAGTCTGTTGGTCAGGCTGAGGCTTGCAACCGAATCTTTGAGGTCGTTAATTTCTAGGCATTCATCATTAATTAGTCTAATTTTCTCGTCGGTTCGCCGTCTTCTTGAGTTACCCCTAGGAGATTTATGGGATGATTTGCTTTGGCGATCTGAGTGGTGAATTTGGTCAGAAATTTTTTAGAGATATCCGAGAAGAACCTGATAGATCCTTAAAGGAGTGAGTTAAATCACTTGATCGCTGGTCCTGCAAGTGTTATTGGAAACTCCCGACACTGTATTACATCGGGAACACCTTCTAGGTTCATCCACCCCTCAAAGGCAGTTAAATGTTCCTGGGGGTCTTTGATCCCATCGTAGCACATATCGGTCAGGTTGTCGAAGTGTTTAGGCGAACAAACTGAAGGACTCTTTCGTCGAAAGGAATTGACTCTAGAATAACAAGTTTGCCGCATCGCCTTCTCTTCCCCACGAGAGATTGGCTATTCTCCCTTTGATAGGGGTCATGCTGAGTTCGGGTCCCCGACTCATGGGCACGCTGATCACCCCTGCCTTGTTGCCACCGTTCTGGCGATTGGGAGCGATGCCTCTCTTGGAGTTGCATCCTTGAGTGTGCCTTTGAGCTAGGCATCAGATGGTAACGATCTCAAGAGGCTATTTTTCTTTTCAAGTTTTGCATTCTGTGCCATAATTCCTAGATGATCTAGGAGCTTTTGGATCCCGTTTTGCCGAAAGGGAGGAAAACTGACTCGGGGCGAGAGTCCCGGCTGTTCCCTGGCTAATGACTGGTGTAACTGCCGTGTAGACCACACTTGAAGTCCTAACCCCATTTGGTGATTGGTGATTCTCTGGGGTTTATACTCTCCATTCTCTATGAGTGAGTGATAGTTATCCATCGAACGGAGATTGTTGAGCTCTATTACTGAGGGTTCCTACAGATGGCGCTAATGTTCATGAGTTACCTTGAACAATGGGCTCCACGATCTAGTAAGGTGGCAAACTTCGTGGCGTGAAGTCCGGTGGAGTGAAACATGAAGAGGGTGACCTGTAAAGATACTCCAACACTCAAGTCAGAATGGATCTAAGAGGCAATGTTTTATAGTTTTTGTGTGACACACGGGGGGTGGGGGGTCCGATACTCCCCTTATATGGAGCTTTTCCGATGTGAGAGATTTTCTAAATGGGGAAAGACACGATTTGTATTTGAATGATGGTGAGTGAGCTAAGGTAGTCCAAAAGATCCCGAATTCTTAGGCCGAGGCGGCCGAATTGGGCTTGAGAGTCGGATTCGTCATTGAGCCGCTAAGGCTGGAACCTGAGTCCGCAACAATTATCAATATTATAACATTTCTTCTAATAATAGAATGATAGTTACAATATAACAATTATACTTATAAAATTGAGTTATAGGATATTAAAATGAGTCATGAGGAGTTAGTGTTCTCTTTGTAATGTCATCTTTGAAATTTGAGAGAACACTTAATCATCAAACTAGTTCTTTGGGATCGAATTTCTTATACTCTTGAACTCGGTTCTTAATATTTGGCCTAGAAAATTTGTTCAGAACAGATACCCAAACTTGATATGTTTTTCTCTTGATAAGAGATTTCTAAGTTTCAGATCTCAACCCAAGCGTCTTGTCATTTTTAGTGCATGTTTTTATTTTACCTACTTTTTTTTATACAGTCTAAACTTTGACCATAACTTTTACCAATTGCAAGTTATTTTGTCTTGATTTATGAGTTTGGGAGTTTTTTTAATGACATATTTGCTTAGTGCAATTCCAAAATCAAGAGTTGACAATTTAATTTTGCGAATGTTATTTTTTTTAATGTCTCAACTCTTCGATTTTTTTACTTTTAGTAGTGGATATCTCCAATTCATAATTTGTAGATTCGAACGTGCGAATTTTTGAGATTTCAATGACAAAATATTATAAAAATTCAAGTTGTTAGAATTAATAATTAATTAATTAACTTGCGAAATAATAACTTAATTATGAAAATTTGAATTCAAGATTAAAAAAATTATTTTCTCTTAGAGGCATTGCAAATGAGCTTTATCTATTTATATTTGTATAAATAAATTTTTTTTATAAAAAGCAATTGTTTAAATAATTAAATAATAAAAAATTTTAATTTAGATTAGTTGACTCATGAATCTTTCTACTCAATAAACAATTGTTCAGAGATACTTATACTACAAATTTTTATATTATTTTAAAATAATAATATGATTAAAATTTTTGATAAAATCAAAGTATGAGATACCGTAGTATAGTGTAGACTGTAGACCTTGAATTTTTCAGTTATTAATCAGTTACTACAATTAATTGTGATCTACATCGGTTGGATATCTGTAGTCAATTTTTTTCATTCTTTTTGTCTGTTGCTACCCGACGAAATGCAATATCAGATTCATCAATGCTGTTAGATTGTTGATTTCCAGTGTCATATACGTAATTATCAGTTGCCCAGACCTAAAAACAATAGAACCTTCTTCATCATACACTATTTCACCATCATAATGAATGGATAATAATGGATTCATTGACATTATAGAGAAAAAATACCAAGAATGAGAATGAAAGTGGAGAATGAAATTGTGATTTTGAGCTCCGTTCTCCAGCAGGGATGCTTTTATTTTGGAAACTCCTCCAGAAGTTCACTGGGGGGTGCGGCAAACTTGCCCTAAATGCCAAAAAAAAATCATATTCGGGAAATTAAAGTTCAAAAATCTTGTTTGGGGAAATAAATATTTTTTATTTTATTCTAAAAAAAATCCCTCAATCAGGCTTTCTTTTAAGTGGATCGGTTCTTTGATCCATAACCATTCTTTTTCTGTGTTTTCAGCGGTTTAGTCTGCAACATTGTGTAACACACAAAGTAGTAGTGAAGAGAAAAGAGTATTGCAATTAAGTGTTTTTTTTTAGATTTTAAAGAAGATGTTACAAAGAAAACACTAAATTTTCGTCACTCATTCTAATATCTAATAACTCAAAATTGTTTTTGCGAAAGAGAAGATCAAAGACCCCAAAAGCAATGCCAAAGACCAGAAACAAAATTCAGAAGCAAAAGAAAAACAGGGAGAGCTAGCCAACCTTTCATAGTCTATGACAACCATAAGAATCATATAATAAAGCAAAATTAATACCTGGAGGAGCCATATAAAAAAAGTATAGGCCCAGTGGGAGCTTTTGTACCTTTTTTGCAAGGATGTCCGCAATCATATTAGCTTTGATGAGCGGATAATTTATACGCTTTTTGGCATTATTTTTAGTATGTTTTTAGTATGATTTAGTTAGTTTTTAGTATATTTTTATTAGTTTTTAGTTAAAATTCACTTTTCTGGACTTTACTATGAGTTTGTGTGTTTTTCTGTGATTTCAGGTATTTTCTGGCTGAAATTGAGGGTCCTGAGCAAAAATCTGATTCAGAGACTGAAAAGGACTGCAGATGCTGTTGGATTCTGACCTCCCTGCACTCGAAGTGAATTTTCTGGAGCTACAGAAGCCCAATTGGCGGTGGATTTTTATGTCATTTACTCATCTCTGTAAACCCTAGGCTACTAGTTCACTATTAATAGGATCTTTTGACATTGTATCGGTACCTCATTACACTTTACACGTTTCTTTGTGTACCTTCCACGGCATGAGTCTCTAAACCCTATGGTTGGGGGTGAGGAGCTCTGCTGTGTCTTGATGGATTAATGCAATTACTACTGTTTATTATTCAATTATGCTTGCTTCCGTTCTAAGATATCACTTGTTCTTAACCCGGATGAATGTGATGATCCGTGACACTCATCATATTCTCAACTATGAACGCGTGCCTGACAACCACCTCCGTTCTACCTTAGATTGAGTAGATATCTCTTGGATTCCTTAATCAGAATCTTCGTGGTATAAGCTAGAATTGATGGCGGCATTCAAGAGAATCCGGAAGGTCTAAACCTTGTCTGTGGTATTCTGAGTAGGATTCAATGATTGAATGACTG
>NC_029777.3:82174197-82174773 GCF_000817695.3 Arachis duranensis
AATTTCGTGCACCAAGTTTTTGGCGCCGTTGCCGGGGATTGTTCGAGTTTGGACAACTGACGGCTTATCTTGTTGCTTAGATTAGGACTGTTTTATTTTTGTTGGTTTAGAGTCTTTTAGTTGAGTCTAGTTTCATATTTTAAGTTTGGTGTCAATTGCATGCTTTTGTTTTTCTTCTAATTTTCGAATTTGCATGTCTTTAGTCCCTTTTTGATCCTTAAAAATTCTAAGTTTGGTGTCCTCTTTGTGTTTTTCCCTTAAAATTTTCGAAAACTTAGTGTTTGATTTTCTAAAAATTTTAAGTTTGGTGTCATTTTGTTGTTTTTCTCTTTCCTCATCTCAAAAATCAAATCTTTTTCATAAAAAATTTTTCAATCATATCTTTCTAATTGCCAATCTCAAAATCTTTTTAATTAACTAATTGATTCAGTTTTCAATTTGCTTTGATCTTATTTTCTTTTAATTTTCGAATTTTTATTTTATTTTCCTTTTGTTTTTATTTTATTTTTCGGTTAATTCAAAAAAAATATATATATTTTTATCTATTTGCAATCCATATCATTTCCCTTTATCCAT
>NC_029777.3:82175395-82175617 GCF_000817695.3 Arachis duranensis
TTAGTCACTGATCCTAATCCTCAAGAACAGATGATTGAGCTTAATCAACAATTGCTCCTGATGATAGAACAGTTAGCAGAATTTAAGGAGATGCTCCATGAAACTAAGGTTGCTAACAAGAACATAGAACTGCAGTTGAACCAAGCAAAACAGCAAATATCTAAACAGATAACAGAGGAATGTCAAGCAGTTCAACTGAGGAGTGGGAAGACACTGAATAAC
>NC_029777.3:82177446-82177838 GCF_000817695.3 Arachis duranensis
TTCATTCAGCTCCTGTCTTAATCACCTAGCACTTGTCCTGAAAAGGTGCCAAGAGACTAACCTGGTTTTAAACTGGGAGAAATGTCACTTTATGGTGACTGAGGGAATTGTCCTTGGGCACAAAATTTCAAGCAGGGGAATAGAGGTGGATAAGGCAAAGGTAGAGGTAATTGAAAAATTACCACCACCTCCCAATGTTAAGGCAATCAGAAGCTTTCTGGGGCATGCAGGATTCTACAGAAGGTTTATAAAGGACTTTTCAAAAATTGCAAAACCTTTGAGTAACCTGCTAGCTGCTGACACACCATTTGTGTTTGACACACAGTGTCTGCAGGCATTTGAGACCCTGAAAGCTAAGCTGGTCACAGCACCAGTCATCTCTGCACCAGACT
>NC_029777.3:82180650-82181390 GCF_000817695.3 Arachis duranensis
CATTCTGAGCGTTTAACGCCAGAAAGGTGGGGGGACCACAATTTTGTTTTCAAATCAAATTTTTTCAAACTTTCCTTTTCTTACCCATATTTTTCTACAAAAATACATTTCAATCTCTCATCATTCACTTTCAAATTTTCAAAAATCTAAAATCACTCTTCAAATCTCTCAAATCATTCCCAAATTTTGTTCAAAAAAATTCATCCTTTTCTCAATTTCTTTCCATATCTTCTCAAATTTCCTTTCAATTTTTTTTCGAAATCTCCTTTCCCCCCTTATAAAAACACGTTCGGCCCCTTCATTCCCCCACACCATTCAAATTTGCTCTTCTCCTCTCTCTCTTCTTGTCCTTTCTTTTGCTTGAGGACAAGCAAACCTCTAAGTTTGGTGTGCTTTTCCGTGATCACTAAGCCAAGATTCATCAAGATTGGCTCCTAAGGGAAAACAAACCAACTCAAGAGGAAAGAAAGAGACTAATCCAAAGAGTCTTTGGAATCAAGAGAAGTTCTTAACCAAAGAACATGAAGACCATTATCACAAAATAATGGGTCTGAGGTCAGTGATCCCGGAAGTTAAATTTGATCTGAAAGAAGATGAATATCCGGGGATCCAAGAGCAAATTCGAAATAGAGGATGGGAAGTTCTAACCAATCCTGAAATAAAGGTTGGAAGGAATATGGTTCAGGAATTCTACTCAAATCTGTGGCTAACAGATAAGCAGAGAATGACTGGAACTGCTT
>NC_029777.3:82183195-82208215 GCF_000817695.3 Arachis duranensis
TTGGAGTTAAACGCCCAAACTGGCATGAAAGCTGGCGTTTAACTCCAGAAAAAGTCTCTACACATGAAAGCTTCAATGCTCAGTCCAAGCACACACCAAGTGGGTCCGGAGGTGGATTTTTATGTCATTTACTCATCTCTGTAAACCCTAGGCTACTAGTTCACTATTAATAGGATCTTTTGACATTGTATCGGTACCTCATGACACTTTACACGTTTCTTTGTGTACCTTCCACGGCATGAGTCTCTAAACCCCATGGTTGGGGGTGAGGAGCTCTGCTGTGTCTTGATGGATTAATGCAATTACTACTGTTTATTATTCAATTATGCTTGCTTCCGTTCTAAGATATCACTTGTTCTTAACCCGGATGAATGTGATGATCCGTGACACTCATCATATTCTCAACTATGAACGCGTGCCTGACAACCACCTCCGTTCTACCTTAGATTGAGTAGATATCTCTTGGATTCCTTAATCAGAATCTTCGTGGTATTACTGCAGAACAAGTACTTATTTTATGTTCTTTTACTTTTCACAATCAATCTTGATAATTATTGATATCCTGACTAAGATTTACAAGATAACCATAGTTTGCTTCAAGCCGACAATCTCCGTGGGATCGACCCTTACTCAGGTAAGGTATTACTTGGACGACCCAGTGCACTTGCTGGTTAGTTGTGCGGGATTGCAAAGTGTGATTGTAATTTCGTGCACCAAGCTTCACGAGGAGAGTGCCTCCAGGTTATATGTTTCAAATGATCAGCAAGATTGGCTATATCTTGGAATAGCAGAGAGCACAGATGGGTGGGGCAGCATCCATTTTGAATGAAATTAACAACAGAGATGGAATTAGACTTAACCACTATCTTGATTATATTATTAGGTGTTGCAATTTTGAGGCCGCAGATAATGGCCCACAATTTCGCTGCATAATCTAGCAACTTCTTAAATTTTAGGAGAAATATTTTAGGAACCCACCCATATGATCTCTGAAAACACTATCACACTGTGCATTATTTCTCTGAGTGAAGAAATATCCATCCACATTAAGCTTGACAAGATTCTCTTGGGGTGGTTGCTATCAGTTGAGAGTACTAGATGTTCATCTTTTTTCATTCTTATTTTGCCAAGAGCCATGGAGATTAGGGTGATGGTTCATTTGAAGATCATCTCATTGCAAATGAACCAAAGAGAAGGTGTTGTTACGCCAAAAAGATTGGCCCAGTCAGATAGGGAAGAGAGGTTGCTAGCTAACCATTTTCAGAGATCGCTATTGAAGAACATGTTTTCTCTGCCATGGGGGAGAAGCATGAGCTAAATACGCCTATCATACTAACAATCATGTATGACATGAAGGAAAGATTCATTATACAGGTGACAACGCCACAAACTATAGCATCCATTAGGTGCCGTCTTCTTCTATCTTCATTTGTAAGAATTGCATTTTTTGTCACAAGCCAGAGAAAGCTATGGGTGCGTTCTAGACCCTTCCAACACCATATTAGAGAGAAGATCCCGCCCACCATCTTAGAGCTACCACATAAGGATTATATGAAGTTTTGATGCTAAAGGAGTCATTAGAAGAAAGGGTCCAGGCAATTTCATTTTTTTTGTTTTCCATGAAGAAGGAAGGGACATTGAAACAATTTTGTTCAGAATATCCTCTGGAAAGTACTCGCTCATTTTGGTAGTATCCAACTGCCTAAAACATCCAGAAAGTCAGTCAGAGTGCTAGAAAAAATCAATACCTGACTTGTATGACTCTAAAGACATCCTAAGGTTGGAACCCAATTGTGTTGCTAGGAATTTATGTTGGCTCTATCACTAATGCGCCAAATATGATTTTTAGGAAATTTTTTCAATTAGATCAAACTCCTTTCCAAAGATTAAAGTTATTCTTGTTGCAGTTCACCATGGGAATTATATCATTCTCAGTGCCGTATTTCAAACGGAAGACTCTCGTCCATAAAGAGTCTTTATTTTCAACCAATTAAGGAGATGGATCTTTTTTTTATTTTCGAATTCCCTTAAAGAAAGTTCCTATATTTATAATCAATGAAGTCACAAGAAACAACTGGTAGAAAGGCATATTGCATAGTATAATTTAGAATAGAGAAAAGGATAGATCTCACCAGGGTAGTTTTACAGGCTAAGGATGGAGATAAAGCTTTCCAAGATTTGAGTTTATTGTTGAGCTTGTTGATAATCTCTTTAGAAGTATGTTTTGTGACTTTAGAGTGAAGATTAGGCAATCCTAAATATTTACTAAGGTTGTCAGTTCTGGTGAATTCGAGGGCTTCACTAATCTCTGTTCTGACATTAAACCCCATATTCTTAGAAAATAAAACCCTCAATTTTTCCTTACTCATAGTTTGGCCTGAATTTTCACAAAAGGCATCCAAGCATTTCCTAATAATACCTGCCTACTCCAAAGTAGCTTCTGCAAAGAGAATCAAGTCATCTGTAAAACATAAGTGAGAGAGAGTTGGCTTATCCCTTTTGATACGAATAGGTTTTCAAAATCCATGGTCAATAGCTGTATTAATAAGTTGAGACAGATGTTCGATGCAAAGTAAGAAGATGTATGGAGAGATGGGATCTCCTTGATTTATACCTTTGGAGGGGGTAAATTCATCAAGTTTGTCACTGTTCCACAGAACTGTCATCCTTATAGTGTTGAACTATTGATACATACCATGATAAGCTTGATCATGTGTTGGGGGAAACCAATGTCAATCAAAGTATCATCCACAAAACTCAACTTCAAGTTTTCGTAGGCTTTTTTCAAGTCGATCTTGATAGCCATCCATCCTTTTAAACCTTTTTCATTCCTTATTGAATGAATAACCTCTTGGGTAATGATGATATTATTTGAGTAGCCATAACCAACATATACGTAAGTGTTATCAAGTGATTGACAATGATTTTAGTTACCACCTTGTAGGAGAAATTACACAAATTGATGGGTCGCTGATGGGGGTCAAATGTCAATTTAGAAATTTTTCAAAAGAATTGCATTGTAAATATAGTTCCAAACTGGCAAATGACCCTAATCAAAGTTTAAATAAAGATTGTCATGAATTCAAATTAATAAAAACTGGGAGTTTTAAATCTCAGGTCGTTCTCTCATGGAATTACAGTGAGGTGTGCATATCATTGGTTATGAGAAAAGTGGGTTTTGATGGTAATTGACAAGAATTTAAAAGACAATAAAGTAAAAAAAAAAAGGGAATTCAAATGGCAAAAAGGGTCTTGGCAAGGGTTGAGAGTCAAGGTTTCCTATCCTAATCATTGACCAAAAACATGGAAATTATGAAGAGTTAATCCTACTTAGTCAACCTCTATATATTGAGGAAAGTCAAATAGGCATAATTAATCTCAATCCATAAATTCTAGCTAACTCACTAATTAGCTTAGTGAAAGACTAGCGTTAGTGGAAACCAAAACAGCTAACAACCTTAAATCACCAATCAATATTTGACATCAATGACTCAAGGTCACCTAGGTCCTCAATCCCAAGCCAAGAGTGTAAAATCTACTCTATAATTAAAAGAGGCATTTTATCAAACACTTGGAAGGTAAAAATGAAAAACATGGTAATTTTCAATAATTAATAAAAACTATAACAAACCAAAGCAAGAAATCAATAACACAATTCAAAGAAGCAACAATAAACATGAAAGATATCAATTGCATTAAAGAAAATTGGAAATTAAACAAGAGAGTTCATAAACCAAAATTGACAAAATAAAGAACTAACAAGTAAAACTAGACAAATTAGGATGCTAAAACTAAGAAACCCTAAGTTCTAGAGAAAAGTTGAAGCTTCTCTCTCTAGAATTCTACCCTAAAACCTAATAAAAACCTAAACTAAAACTATTCTAACACCACTTGGTTGATCCTCCCTTGTTCCATGCTTCAAATGCTTCAAAAATGAGTTGGATTGGGTCCAAAATTGGCCTGAAATCGCAGCGTGTTCACTTAAATGAATCACATGATTAGGGTCATGCATACACACGAATTGCGAATGATGCGTATGCATGACTCATGTGTGCGGACAACCATGAAATCTCCAATCTTCCATGTGTATGCCATGCGTACGCACAACCGGACAAATTTCCAAAACTTCATTTCTTCATTATTCCTCCACTTTTGCATGTTCTTTTCTTGATTTCTTCAAGTCATTATTGCCTTCAAAATCTTAAATCACTTAAATAAACATATCAAGGCATCGAATGGGAGAAAACTAAATTAAAATTGCCAATTTTAAGCATAAAAAATATGTTTTTCACAATTAAGCACAATTAGGAAGAGATTCACAAAAACATGCAATTTCAAGGAATAAATGCAAGGTAAGTTGATAAAATCCACTCTTTTCAAGCCAAAAATAATCGTAAAATATGAATTTATCAGTCGCATATGCTTAAGGTTAATCACAGGTTCGGTCTTAGGAATCAGAGTGATGAGCGTTGCAAGGAGACCCACATCCTTACACTAGAAGAGTTAACCATGATCAAATGCTAGATCAAGTACTCTCAAACATCTGTGTGGAAGGAGCATAGTGAAAAAGGAATTCCCAAGGCAAGCCTGTCCAACTAAGAAGGCCTGACCTCAAGCCCATAGCTAGAGAATGGTTGGAATTCATCCAACGCTCTATCATTCCCACTAGCAACCGGTTCTAAGTAACCATAGACCGAGCCATCATGATCCATTGCATCATGCTCGAAGAGGAGCTGGAAGTACATGCGGTGATACCTCAAGAGTTATACAAAGTAGCGGACAAGCCCTCCACCCAAGCAAGGTTGCTTTCCCTCATCACATCTGTCACCTATGCAATTCAGCTGGAATTGTCATAGAAGGAGATATCTTCATTGAGGACGATAAGCCCATCACTAAAAGAAGGATATAGCATACTAGAGAGCCGGCACATGAACCACAACATGAGCATGTGGAGTCGCCTCAGCATGAGATCCTTGAGATGCCTCAAGGGATGTATTTTCCTCCTCAAAGCTATTGGGATTAATGGCACACTTCTCTTGGAGAACTAAGCACTAACATGGATCAGTTGATGATGGAACATCAGGATCATTCTACCACCTTCCATGAAATAAGAGAAGATCAAAGAGCCATGAGGGAAGAACAACAGAGACAAGGGCGTGACATTGAAGATATCAAGCGCTCTATTGGATTCTCTAAATGAAGTGGTAGCCGCCGTCATTAAGGTGGTCCTGTTCCATCACCCCTCCTTTTATGTTATTCTTCTATTTTCCATTATGTTTTATTGTCTATTCTCGTGTTCTCATTACATGATCATTTCTATCTATGTCTTAAAGTTATAAAATGTTTCATATATCTCTCACCTTGCTTAAAAGAAAATTTTATTTGAAAAAGAAAATTAAGTTGCCTGAATCTCGAGTTTATCTTAAGAATAGTTCAATTATCTTGATGTGGTGGCATTGCTTTTGTTTTCTAAATGTATGAATGAACAGTGCATATTTGAAATTGGAATTAAGAATGTTGGCTCTTGAAAGAATGATGATAAAAGTGAAGTATTTTTGGTGATCTGAAAAATCCAAAAATTGATTCTTGAAGTAAGAAAAAAACAGTAAAAAGCAAGATGCAATAAAAAGAAAAACAATTGCAAGCGAAAAAAAAGCAAGCAAAAAAAGCCAATAACCCTTTAAACCAAAAGGCAATGGTAAAAAGGATCCAAGACTTTGAGTATCAATGGTTAGGAGGCCCTAAAGGAAACAAAATCCTGGCCTAAGCAGCTCAACCAAGCTGTCCTTAACTATATGCTTGTAGTGTGAAGGTGTCAAGTAAAAAGCTTGAGACTGAGCAGTTAAAGTCATGATCCAAAGTAAAAAGAGTGTGCTTAAGAACTCTGGACACCTCTATCTGGGGATTCTAGCAAAGCTGAATCACAATCCGAAAGGGTTCACCCAGTTAAGTGTTTGTGACATTTTTGTATCCAGTGGTAATACTGGAAAACAAAGTGCTTAGGGCCACGGCCAAGACTCTAAACGCTGTGTTCAAGAATAAAAAAGAACTAAACTAGGAGAGTCAATAATATCATCTAGATTCTAAGTTCCTAAAGAGACCAACACTTCTCAGTTTTCAATAGATAGTGAAATGCCAAAACTATTCAAAAGCAAAAGCTACAAAGTCCGGCTCATCTAATTGAAACTGAGCTTCACTGAAAACTCTGAGATTTATTGTACCTTACTCTTCTTTTTATCCTACTTTGTTTTTAGTTGCTTGGGGACAAGTAACATTTAAGTTTGGTGTTGTGATGAGCGGATATTTTATACGCCTTTTGGCATCATTTTCATATAGTTTTTAGCATGTTTTATTTAAGTTTTATTGTATTTTCATAGGTTTTATTGTAAAATTCATATTTTTGGATTATACTATGACTTTGTGTATTTTTTTGAAATTTCAGGTATTTTCTGCCTGAAATTGAGGAGCTGGAGCAAAAATCCGATTCAGAGGCAGAGAAAGCACTGCAGATGCTGTCAAGATCTGACCTCCGTGCACTCAAAAGTGCTTTTTGGGAGATACAAAAGTCCAAATAGAACGTTCTCAATGGCTATGAAAAGCTAACAACCATGGCATTCCAGAAATATATAATCGTCTATACTTTGTTTCAGTATAAAAGGCCCAAAACCGGCATTCAACGCCAGCCATCTACCCCACTCCAGGCGTTCAACGCCCACAAGGGAGTAGCTAGCATTCCAATGCCCAAGAAAGACCCCCCAAGTAGGTGTTCAACGCCAAGGAGCCACCCTAGCTCGTGGAGAAACTCAAGGCTCGGCCTAAACACTCATCAAGTGGTCCCCGGAAGTGAATTTTCACACTAAACAACTGTTTTACCCTTCTTATGTAATCCTTAGTTATTAGATTAGTATTTAAAGGAGAAGATTCCCCTTGTTTAAGGACCTTCAATCTCTTCTGGCATATTTCGAATTCCATTGTGTTTTTCTATTAGTATGAGTCACTAAACTTCCTAGGTTGAGGCTAAGAGCTCTGCTTAGTTTTATGGATTAATAAAATTACTACTGTTCTATTCTCAATTCGTGTTTTGATTCTATTCTAAGATGTATCTTCGTTCTTCAACCTTATGAATGCGTTGAACCGGCATAAGATTATCTCATTCTACATGGGTTCGGAGTGAGTCTTTCATCGGACAATAATGAACCACTAGCTTGATCATACATCTCTTAGATAGCTAATCCACGACTTCATTGGGGATTCTTGAGACACCAGTTCAGCCGAGGCACGGGGAGATTAGAGTTTTTGTGGTAAAGGCTAGAACCACAAGGCGCAGCATTCCCTAATCCGAAAGATTTAACCTTGTCTGTGGCGTTTTGAGTAGGATCATCAAGGGGAATGAACTGCAGGAGCTTCACCCTCAATCAGACTGGATCCACACTGACCCTGGGGTTCAGCATTGGAAGAGAATTGGTGACCTCTCAAGAAAGGCGTTGATCACACACAGCCTGCCATAGAAAAAATCATTCACAGTTGGAGTAAACAGTAATACCGGAGTAATCCAGAGGAATAAAGCATCTCTGAAGCCTTAACCCTCTTATTATCACTGGTTTCACTCAATTTAAGTATTTTCATTCTTATTTTACTTTTATGCACTTTAAACAAACAAACAACTTTTCTATTCACCTGGCTAAGATCTACAAGATAACCACAGCTTGGTTCAAATCACAATCCTCGTGGGATCGACCCTAACTCACTCAGGTATTACTTGGACGACCCAGTGCAGTTGCTGGTTCAGTTGTGCAAAGTGTAATTTCGCACACCAGTGACATATAATCATCTTATTTTTGGGTAATTAGCGTTTGTGTGACTAATAAACTAGAATTGGACTTAAACCTCTAATATAAATCAAGTGACCAAGAATTTGGCGGTTGATTAGGTCAGAAGAGATTAAATCACTAAGGAATTAGGGTTTAATCAACTAAAGTTTGCCATGAATTGAATATTGCATGATTAAAGTAGTTGGTAAGAATTTTTAATTTGGAAAAATAAATATCTCTGAAACCTTAACTATTTTCTCACATACTTTTCACAACTAATATACTGTCTGCTTTCTAAATTCGTGAATTACTGTTAATGCATTTGAACCCAAAACACTCTTTTTTGCTTGTCTGACTAAGTGAATCACTTGACTATTATTGCTTGGTCCATCAATCCTCATGGGATTGACCCTCACTCACCTAAGCTATTACTTGGTACGACTTGGTGCACTTGCCAGTTTAGTTTTGGGATTCTGATTCCGCACCAAAAAACATCCTTTTTATGTCTTTAAATTGTTGAATTTAATCCATATTTATTCCATTCAATGCCTTAATGTGTTTGTTTAAGTGATTTAAGTTTTAGAAGGCAAGGATGGCTTGAAAGGATGAAGGAAAAGCATGCAAAAGTGGAAAATTCATGAAGAAGTCAAATCCTGGATGTTAGCTTTCCATAGCGGTTGAGAACGCTCCATTTGGACTTCTGTAGCTCCAGCAAAGCTCTTTTGAGTGCACGGAGGTCAGATCCTGACAGCATCTATAATGCTTTCTCTGCCTCTAAATCAGACTTTTGCTCCAGCTCCTCAATTTCAGCCAGAAAATACCTGAAATTGCATAAAAACACACAAAATCATAGTAGAATCCAAAACTGTGAATTTTATACTAAAACCTATGAAAATACAATAAAACTTAAATAAAACATGCTAAAAACTATATGAAAATGATGCCAAAAGGCGTATAAAATATCCGCTCATCATAACACCAAACTTAAACTGTTACTTGTCCCCAGGCAACTAAAAACAAAGTAGGATAAAAAGAAGAGTAAGGTACAATAAATCTCAGAGTTTTCAGTGAAGCTCAGTTTCAATTAGATGAGCGGGACTTAGTAGCTTTTTGCTTCTGAATAGTTTTGGCATCTCACTATCCATTGAAAACTCAGAAGTGTTGGTCTCTTTAGGAACTTAGACTCCAGATGATATTCTTGACTCTCCTAGTTTAGTTTTTTTTATTCTTGAACACAACTTTTAGAGTCTTGGTCGTGGCCCTAAGCACTTTGTTTTCCAGTATTACCACCGGATACATAAATGCCACAGACACTTAACTGGGTGAAACCTTTCGGATTGTGATTTAGCTTTGCTAGAATCCCCAGATAGAGGTGTCCAAAGTTCTTAAGCACAATCTTTTTACTTTGGATCATGACTTTAACTGCTCAATCTCAAGCTTTTTACTTGACACCTTCACACCACAAGCATATAGTTAGGGACAGCTTGGTTGAGCCGCTTAGGCCAGGATTTTGTTTCCTTTAGGCCCTCCTAACCATTGATGCTCAAAGCCTTGGATCCTTTTAACCTTTGCCTTTTAGTTTAAAGGGTTAATGGCTTTTTCTGCTTACTTTTTTTTTTGCATGCAATTGTTTTTCTTTTTATTGCATCTTACTTTTTGCTGCTTTTTCTTGCTTCAAGAATCAATTTTTTGATTTTTCAGATCACCAATAATACTTCACTTTTATTATCATTCTTTCAAGAGCCAACATTCTTAATTCCAATTTCAATATGCACTATTCATTCATACATTCAGAAAACAAAATCAATGCCACCATATCAAGATAATTCAACTATTCTTAAGATAAAGTCGAGATTCATGCAACTTAATTTTCTTTTTCAAATAAAATTTTCTTTTAAGTAAGTGAGAGATATATGGAACATTTTATAATTTTAAGACATAAATAGAAATGATCATGCAATGAGAACACGAGAATAGACAATAAAATATAATGAAAAACAAAAAAATAACATAAAAGGAGGGGTGATGGAACGGGACCACCTTAATGACGGCGGCTACCACTTCCTCTAGAGAATCCAATAGAGCGCTTGATATCTTCAATGTCATACCCTTGTCTCTGTTGTTCTTCCCTCATAACTCTTTGTTCTTCCCTCATGACTTTTTGATCTTCTCTTATTTGATGGAGGGTGGTGGAATGATCCTGATGTTCCATCCTCAACTGATCCATGTAAGTGCTTAGTTCTCCAAGAGAAGTGTGCCATTGATCCCAATAGCTTTGAGAAGAAAAATACATCCCTTGAGGCATCTCAGGGATTTCATGTTGATGTGGCTCCACATGCTCATATTGTGGTTTATGTGCCAGCTCTCTAGTATGCTCCATCCTTCTTTTAGTAATGGACTTATCCTCCTCAATGAAGATATCTCCTTCTATGACAATTCCAGCTTAATTGCATAGGTGACAGATGAGATGAGGGAAAGCTAACCTTGCTTGGGTGGAGGGCTTGTCCGCCACTTTAAATAACTCTTTAGGTATCACCTTATGTACTTCCACCTCATCTCCAAGCATGATACAATGGATCATGATGGCTCGGTCTATCGTCATTTCGGACCGGTTGCTAGTGGGGATGATAGAGCGTTGGATGAATTCCAACCATCCTCTAGCTATGGGCTTGAGGTCAGGCCTTCTTAGTTAGATAGGCTTGTCTTGGAAATCCCTTTTCCACTGTACTCCTTCCACACAGATGTCTGAGAGAACTTGATCTAGCCTTTGATCATGGTTAACTCTTCTAGTGTAAGGATGTGGGTCTCCTTGCATTAAAGGCATGTTGAACGCCAACCTCACACTTTCCGGGCTAAAATCTAAGATTTTCCCTTGGACCATGGTGCTCCAATTCTTAGGATGTAGGTTCACACTATTGTCATGGTTTTTTGTGAGCCATGCATTAGCATAGAACTCTTGCACCATTAAGATCCCAACCTCTTGGATGGGATTGGTTAGGACTTCCCAACCTCTTCTCCGGATTTCATGTCAGATCTCCGGATACTCATTCTTCTTAAGCTTAAAAGGGACATCAGAGATCACCTTTTTCTTTGCCACAACTTCATAAAAGTGGTCTTGGTGGGCTTTGGTGATGAATCTCTCCATCTCCCTAAATTCGGAGGTGGCAGCTATGGCCTTTTCTTTCCTCTTTCTAGAGGGTTCTGCGACCTTGGATGCCATAAGTGGGAACGAAAAGCAAAAAGTAAGGCTTTTGCAACACCAAACTAAAAACTTTGCTCGTCCTCGAGCAAAAATAAATAGAAGAAAAGAATGGAGTAGGAGAAGAAGAAAATAGATGGAGATAGAGGGAGAAGAGTGATTCGGCCAAGGGGGGCTTTAGGGTGATGAAGTATGTGAATGAAGGGTTAGTAAGAGGGGGTATTTATAGGAGTGGGCTAGGTTAGGGTTCGGTCATGGGTGGGGTAAATGGGAGAAAAATTTGATTTTAAAGTGGGTCGGGGTTGGTGAGAGTAATGATGGTTTTGGGGAAGTGATATGCATGTGTTAGGGCTAGGTTTATAGGGAAGAGTGTACGGGGAAGTGTGAAAAAAGAAAAAGGAAGAAGTGGGGTAGGTAAAGATGCTATGGGATCCACTAGTCTTAAGAGGCTTGGGAATTTAGATTCTCTGCCCTTTTGCATGGGCGTTGAACGCCTAGCCAGTGCTCCCTAGCTAGCGTTCAACGCCAGCAAGTCTGCCAGTTTGGGCATTGAACGCCCAGCCAGTGCTCCTTGGCTGGCGTTCAATGCCAGCAAGTTTGCATATATGGGCGTTGAACGCCCAGCCAGTGCTCCCTGGCTGGCGTTCAACGCCAGCAAGACATTCTATCAAGAGTATTCTGTTTTTATTGCTGAACCTTTCTGTCTCTATTCTGATTGCTGCACATGATCATGAACCTAAAGAAATAACTTAAAGAAAATAAACTTAAGGAATTAAAAGAAATAGAAATTACTATATAGGATTGGGTTGCCTCCCAACAAGCTCTTCTTTAATGTCACTAGCTTGACGGTTAGCTCCTTACAGAGATTGATAAGGGCTCAGAATTTTATCCCTTATACTGAACTTTCTTCCTGTTCTTTCATGAATGAGCTCCACATGCTCTAGAGACAGGATACGACTCACTGTATGTGGTATGACTGATTTCTTGGTGAAGACAACTCTCATGCCAGGTGAGAGGCCTTCAGTGAGAACTTCTTGTCCCTCTAGCCTTTTAGGTACTTTCTTCTTAGTACATTTGTTCTTAGAGCTTGATGATGGCTGCCCAACACCAAACTTAGAATTGGTGTTTGGGGGTTCTATAAAGCTCTGCATTGAAAAAAAGGGTTGGAACACTAGGTGTTGTACTGTTATCTCTCTTTTCTCAGAGGGAGAGTTGGGGCGAGGCATCTTGAATAGGATGCGGTCTTCCCAAAACTATAGATACAACTCTCCCTTTGCCACATCAATGATAGCATTGGCAGTGACTAGGAAAGGTCTGCCAAGGATAATAGAGTCATCCTCATCTTTCCCAGTATCTAAAATGATAAAGTTTGTAGGGATGTAGTGTTTTTTAATCTTCACCAAGACATCCTCTACAAAGCCATATGCTTTCTTCATTGATTTTTCTGCCATCTCTAGTGAGATGTTTGCAGCTTGTACCTCAAAGATTCTCAGCTTCTCCATTACAGAGAGGGGCATGAGGTTAATGCTTGAACCTAGGTCACATAAGACTTTTTCAAAAGTAATGGTGCCTATGGTACAAGGAATCAAAAAGTGTCCGACATCCGAAAGCTTTTGAGGTAGCCTCTACTGAGCCAAGGCATTCAGCTCCTTGGTCAGCACTGGAGGTTCTTCCTCTAGTGTCTCAATTCTGAATAGCTTGTCATTTAGCTTCATCAGAGTTCCTAGGTACCGAGCAATTTGCTCTTCCCTAGTGTCTTCATCCTCATCAGAGGATGAGTGTTCATCAGAACTCATAAATTGCAGAAGTGCATTCAGTGGAACCTCTATGGTCTCTACATGACCCTTGATTTCCTTGAGTTCTTAGTGGAGACATCCTTAGTGGGTGTTGAACGCCTAGTAGGGATCCCTTTACTGGCGTTCAACGCCAGCTCCTATGGTGTTTTGGGCATTAAACACCCAGTAGTGTCTTCCTTACTGGCGTTCAATGCCAGTAATGGTGCTAAGTTGGGCGTTGAACGCCCAGGAGGGACCTCCTTCCTGGCGTTCAATGCCAGTGGTGGTGTAGGTTTGGGCGTTGAATGCCCAGTGGTGTGTACCTCATTGGCATTCAACGCCAAGAGTGGCATATCCTTGGGCGTTGAACTCCCAGTATGGGCTTCCTCACTGGCGTTCAACGCCTGCCCTTCCTCCTTCATTTTGGCCTCAACTTCTATAGTGATGGCCTTGCACTCTTCCCTTGGATAAACTTCAGTGTTACTTGGGAGAGTGTTGGGAGGAATCTCAGTGATTCTCTTGCTCAACTGACCAACTTGTACTTCCAAACTTCTAATGGAGGACCTAGTTTCAGTTATGAAACTATGAGTGGTCTTTGAAAGCTCAGAGACTATGGTGGGTAAGTCAGAGATGCTCTGCCTAGAAGTCTCTGATTGTTGCTGAGAAGGTGGGAATAGTGATTTGTTACTGAACCTGTTTTGGTTTCTTCCACCTTGATTATTATTGAAGCCTTGTTGAGGCTTCTGCTGATCCTTCCATGAAAGGTTAGGATGGTTCTTCCATGGGGGTTGTAGGTGCTTCCATAGGGTTCTCCCATATAGTTCACCTCCTCTATCATGGGTTTTTCAGGATTATAAACTTCTTCTTCAAAGGAAGCTTCTTGAGTGCTGCCAGCTGCAGCTTGCAGTCCAGTTACATGTTGGGAGATTATTTTGAACTGTTGGGTCAGGATCTTATTCTGAGTCAGTATGGCATTCAGAGTATCAATTTTAAGAACTCATTTCTTCTGAGGTACCCCATTACTCACAGGGTTTCTCTCAGAAGTGTACATAAACTGGTTGTTTGCAACCATGTCAATGAGTTCTCTTTTCTCTTCAGGCGTTTTCTTCCAGTGGAGTGATCCACCAGCAGTGTTATTCAGTGACATCTTGGATATCTCAGAAAAGCCATCATAGAAGATGTCTAGTGTGGTCCAATCTAAGATCATGTTGGGAGGACATCTTCTGATAAGTTGCTTGTACCTCTCCCAAACTTTATAGAGGGATTCATCCTCTTTTTGTCTAAAGGTTTGAACTTCCACCCTAAGTCTGCTCAACTTTTGAGGTGAAAAGAACTTGTTCAAGAATGCATTGACCACCTTCTCCTATGTGTCAAGACTCTCTTTAGGTTGAGAATCTAACCACACTTTAGCTCTGTCTCTTACAGCAAAAGGAAAGAGCATAAGTTTATAGACCTCAAGACTCACTCTATTGGTCTTGACTATGTCACATATCTGCAAGAAGTCAGATAAGAATTTATTTGGATCTTCCTGTAGAAGTCCAAGGTACTGGCAGTTCTGTTGAACTAAGGTGGCCAGTTGAGGTTTCAGCTCAAAGTTGGTGGCATTGATAGCAGGGATGGATATGTTGCGCCTATAGAAATCAGAATTGGGTGCAGTATAGGCTCCAAGAACCTTTCTTGCTTCTCCTCCACCATTAGCATTATCTGCCATGTCTGTATTTCTTATTTCTTGTTCGAATAATTCTGTGAGGTTCCCTCCGGAGTGTTGTGCTCTAACTTGTTGTAGGCGCCTCCTTAGGGTCTTCTTAGGTTTAGGATCAGGAACAAAGAGAGGTTATTTGTCTTTGTTTCTGGTCATAAACAAGAAAAAGAAAACAAGTAAGAAGAAGAATGGGAGCTCTATGTTTAAGAACAGAGGACTCCCTGTGAGATGTGAAGAAGAGAGAAGAATGATGATAGAAAGAAGAGAGAATGAATTAGGCTATAAGGATTAGAGAGTTCGAAAATTGGAAAAAAAAAAGAGAAATAAGAAACAAAGATATTTTAATTATTGATTAAATTTGAAAAATAAAAGCTAATTAACTAAAAAGATTTGAAATTTAAATTATGAATTTCGAAAAAGAAAATGGAGAAAATAGAGAAGATATTTTCAAAAATTAGAAGAGAGAGGAATTAGTTTGGAAGTTTTGAAAAAGAGAAAAGAGAAAACAAGTAACTAATTAAAAAAGATTTGAAAAATAAGATAAGATAAAAGATTAGAAAAGATTTGAATTTAATATTTGAAATTTGAAAAGAATAAGATAGAAATTGAAAAGAGATTTGAAAAAAATTTGAAAGAGATAAGATTTGAAATTTAATTTTTGAAAAAGATTTGATTTTGAAATTTGAAATTTGAAATTTGAAATTTTTAAATTTTGAAATTGAATTTTAAAATTTGAATTTGAAATAAGATAAGATTTTTGAATTTTAAAGAAAGATAAAAAGATAAGATAGTAATTTAAAAAAGATATGATTTTTAAAAAGATTTGATTTTGAAAAGATTTGAATTTGAAATTTAAAACTCAAGATAATATAAGATAATGATTTTGAAATTAAAATTTGAAAAATTTTTGAAAATTTCAAAAATCAAGGTAAAAAGGTAGAAAATATATTTTTTATTTTTTTGAATAATGAAGAAAGAAAAAAATAACCAAAAGATACCAGATTTAAAATTTTTAGATTTAAGACACCTAGTTTTCGAAAATTCAAAGAGAAAAACACAAATAGACACCAAACTTAAAAGTTTTAAGATCAAAACAAAAAGAAAAACAAGAATACTTTGAAGATCAAGAAGAACACCAAGAACAAAACTCAAAGAATTAAAAGAAAACAAGAACATTCGAAGAACGCCAAACTTAAAAATTTTGAAAACCAAAGAATACTACTTTCGAAAATTTTTAAAGAAAAAAAGACACCAAACTTAAAGATTAACACAAGACTCAAACAAAAGACACTATTTTTGAAAATTTTAAGAAGAAGGACAAGAAATTTGAAAATTCAACAAGAATACAAACGAAAGACTCAAACCAAAAACTAAGATTAAATAAAGAAAGAAAGGTTTTTGAAAAATTTCTGATTATTTTTTTTACAAAAAATAAAATAAAAGACTCAAACAAAATTAAAAAATACCTAATCTAAGCAAAAAAATAATACGTTAGTTTGTTCAAAGTCGAACAATCCTCGGCAACAGCGCCAAAACCTTGGTGCACGGAATTACACTTTGCACATCTGAACCAGCAAGTGCACTGGGTCCTCCAAGTAATACCTGAGTGAGTCAGGGTCGATCCCACGAGGATTGTGATTTGAATCAAGCTGTGGTTATCTTGTAGATCTTAGTCAGGCGAATAGAAAAGTTGTTTGTTTATTTAAAGCGCATAAATGTAAAATAAGAATGAAAATACTTAAATTGAGTGAAACCAGTGATAATAAGATGGTTAAGGCTTCAGAGATGCTTTATTCCTCTGGATTACTCTGGTCTTATTGTCTACCTCAACTGTGAATGATTTTTTCTATGGCAAGCTGTGTGTGATCAACGCCTTTCTTGAGAGGTCGCCGATTCTCTTCCAGTGCTGAACCCCAGGGTTAGTGTGGATCCATTCTGATTGAGGGTGAAGCTCCTGCAGTTCATTCCCCTTAATGATCCTACTCAAAACACCACAGACAAGGTCGAATCTTCTGAATCAGGGAATGCTACGCCTTGTGGTTCTAGCCTTTACCACAAAAACTCTAATCTCCCTGTGCCTTGACTGAACTGGTGTCTCGAGAAGTCCCCAATGAAGTCGTGGATTAGCCGTCTAAGAGATGTATGATCAAGCTAGTGGTTCATTGTTGTCTGATGAAAAACTCACTCCGAACCCATGTAGAATGAGATAACCTTGTGCCGATTCAATGCATTCATAAGGATGAAAAACGTAGATACAACTTAGAATAGAATCAAAATAAGAATTAAGAATAGAACAGTAGTACTTTTATTAATCCATAAAACTCAGCAGAGCTCCTAGCCTCAACCTAGGAGGTTTAGTGACTCATATTGATAGAAAAACACAATGGAATTGAAAATATGCCAGAAGAGATCGAAGTTCCTTAAACAAGGGGGATCTTCTCCTTTAAATACTAATCTAATAACTAAGGATTACATAAGAAGGGTAAAATAGTCATTTAGTGTGAAAATCCACTTCTAGGGACCACTTGTTGAGTGTTTGGACTGAGCCTTGATTGTATCCACGAGCTAGGGTGGTTCCTTGGTGCTGAACGCCTGCTTGGGGGTCCTTCTTGGGTGTTGGAACGCTGGCTATTCCCTTGTGGGCGATGAACGCCTGGACTGGGGTAGATGGCTGGTGTTGAATGCCAGTTTTGGGCCTCCTATTCTGAAGCAAAGTATAGACTATTATATAATTTTGGAAAGCCCTGGATGTTAGCTTTCTATAGCCATTGAGAACGCTTCATTTAGACTTCTATAGCTCCAGAAAAGCTCTTTCGAGTGCACAGAGGTCAGATCTTAACAGCATCTGCAGTGCTTTCTCTGTCTTTAAATCAGACTTTTGCTCCAGCTTCTCAATTTTAGCTAGAAAATAATCCTTGAATTTAAATCAGTATATTAATTAAAAGTAGAATGGTAATAGTATTAATTCATAGAATAAATAGAGCTTCTAACTTTAACAGAGGAGGTTTAGTTGCTCTTGGCTCAAAGAAAAGCTAGAGTTCCAAAAGTGTGTAAAGTGCAGAATGAAGAAGAGAGCAGACAAGAGAGTCTGAAGGACTGAATATTTTCTCCTTTTATGTCTAACCTAATTGATTTGAAAATAAAATAAAAAATAATAAAATCTAAAATCTAAAAGATTGTGTTTTGTTTTAAAAATAATGAAAAGAAAATAAATAAAAGAAAAATAAACTAAAGATACTAAATCCACGAAGCCTTCTTTGGACTCCAAAACTCGCTACAGACGTTAAATACCAGGATCGGCATTTAGCGCCGCTGAGGTAGAAAGCTTTGTTGAGGTTACTGGCCTCCTGGCGCTAAATGTCAGGATTGGTGTTTAGCGCCACTAGCATGTTGTTCTGGGCGTGCTTTACGAGGCACCTGGTGCTAAACGCCAAGTTGTGGCGTTTGGCGCCAGCTTCATAGAGAGCTTGCACATATTACAAGGCTTGTGGCCTTAAATGCCAATGTTGCGGCGTTTAGTACCATAATGCCAGAAGAAAATTATAAACTATTATATATTTTTAGAATGTTCTAGAAGTTGGCTTTCTAATGTCGCTAAATCTACGTCAATTGGATTTCTATAACTCAAGTTATGCTCGTTAAAGTGGGAAGAGGTCAGGGTTGACAACATCTACTTTCTTCCTTTTTCTTCTGCACAAACTCTGTCAAACTCACCTGAATCTTTCCTGAAATTAATACAACCACAAAGCGCATCAAAGTAACATCCAAACAAGGCTAAAATACCAAAATCTCATATAAACTCAATCAATATATATCTAAAATACTAAGAAAATATAGAAAAGATGCTCACGCATCACAACACCAAACTTCAATTGTTGCTTGTCCTCAAGCAACTGAAAATAATGTGAACCTGAGATGTGGGTTTGCCTAAGAGTTGAGTTTTTAATTAAGTTCCTGTCCATTCTTTGAGTGGGGTTAATGGCACTGTGATCTTGAATAGTTTCGGCATCTCAATATCCTTTGGAGCTCAAGAATGTTAATGTCCTTCAAGACTAGAATCCGGATAATATTATGAATTCACTTTCTTTTTAGCCTTTGATTGATCCTTGAACACAACATTTTCTTTGGTTGTTTTCTTTGGGGCTTTGCACCTTGAGCCTAGCCGTGACTCTAAATGTTTTGTCTCAAGCATTACTTGACACAAAAATACCACAAGCACTTAACTCGGGAACTACTTAAGTTCTGAATTTTCTATTGCATTTTTACAGTCAGTAGTGCTCATAGCCTTTGGAATATTCTTCATTTGCACTTGGCTTTGACTCTAAGTGCTCTGTGTCAAGAATTTTCTTGACGCATTCATAGCATAAGCATATGGCTAGGAAAACAACTACTTTGAGCTTTTGATCATACTTAACCTTCCTAGCCGTTGATGCTCAGAGCCTTGGGCCTTGATTTTTATATTTTATTTTTCTCTTTGCTATTTTTTTTTCAAGCATTAATTTCTTGATTAATTTGGAGAATTTATAATACTTCTCTAAATTCCTCTACCTCATGAATTAACAACCGTAACTACAAGATCAAATATGCACTATTCTTTTCATGCATTCAAAATCACAGATAAATACCACCACATCCTAATAAAAAGACAATTCAGAATATAGACTTAATTTCTCATGCAATATATCACATATTTTCTTTTTCTCTTTTAAATTTCAAGCTCAATGAGCGGTACATGAGACATCCTTTTCAAACTAAAATTAAATCACTAAAATATATAACTAAACTAGAAAAGCTAAAAATGCTAAAAAATCCTGCAAAGAACTGAAAGCAAATAACAAAAAATAGGAAATACTAAAATAAGAGCAGAAATAGGGAAAATAGAATAAAAAGAACTCAACCACCTCAGTCGTCATTGTGGTCGTCTCTTCCATGAAGATGATTCACCTCTCTTTGGTGCCATTGATAATAAGATAAACAGAGAGCTCGCTCGACAACACCAACCATAAAAGTTTGGTTGTCCCCAAGCAAAAAAGATTGAAACGAGGAGGGACATAAAAAGCACACGGATGAGTAAAAAAACAAAAATAATGCAAAAGAAAATAGGAGTGATATAAGAGAAAAATATTTTTTTGTTTTTTACGCTTGTGCGTACGCATACTGGGTTGAAAGAGGAGGGTTGTGCGCACGCACAGCAGTGTGCGTGCACACCCGGCAGAGAGGTTGGAAATGTTAGTCCTCCTCCTGGAGCTAAATGCCATGTTGCTGCATTTAGCGCCACCACCTCATTAGTTGATCCTCGAAAAACGTGCACCATGGCACTAAACGTCAAGTCGGGGCATTTAGCGTCAGCCTCCTAGTGACTATTCCTCAAAATGCATGCCTCTTGGCACTAAATGCCAAGTTGCGGCATTTAGTGCCGAGACATCCGAACTGAACATCCTCCAGAGTGTGTTGAATTCCCTTCTGATTGCACCTATTCCTGTTTTAAATACTTTGCATGACTAAAACACACGTAAAAGAAGGAAAACTATAAAGAACCAAAATAAAATAAATAAAAACAAAATGCTTATAAAATCTAAGGATACTAAAGATTGGGTTGCCTCCCAACAAGCACTTTTTTAACGTCACTAGGTTGACGGTTGATTTCTTGTTAAGGTGGGGGTTGATCATAGTGCTTCAACTCTTCCCTTCTTACTGTGAATTTTCCCTCTGTGTCCCTATGATGTATCTCAATATGCTCAAGAGAGAGAATTCTATTTACTGTATGAGGTAACACTAGATTCCAAGTTAACACCACCTTCAACACTGGTAAGAAACCTTCAATGGGGATCTTTTTGTTTCTCTATTTCCTGGGCACTTTCTTCTTGGGAGCCTCCCTCTTTCTTGACACTGCACTCCCAATACCAAACATAGATTTGATGGTAGGGGGAACTTTGTATATTGCCATCAATGGAGGCTTGAGCTGCAAACTCTATTTTACATCATCAAGGGGTTCTTGGAACTCAATCTTCATACAGTTGCCTTCTTCACCTGAGTGATGTATGGATTTAAAATCCTTGAAGATCAAATACTCCTCATGCACCCTCAGCATCAATTCTCCTTCTTCCACATCAATCAGAGCTCTCCTAGTGGCTAGAAATGGTCTTCCTAGGATTATAGAGGCATTTTCATCATCTCCCATGTCAAGAATTATAAAATCTATTGGGAGGAAGAACTTACCCACTTTGACCAAGATATTCTCCACTATTTCATGTGCATGCTTCAAAGATTTATCTGCCATTTGTAATGCTATCGTTGCTGATTATTTCTTTTTTATTTATAGCTTCTTCATCACAAACAAGGGCATTAAATTTATACTTGCTCCTAGATCACATAAAACTTTCTCAAATGTTGTGCTACGAATGGTACTTGGGATTTGAAAGCTCCTTGGATCTAGAATTTTCCTTGGAAAATTACTCTAAATTATGGCACCACATTCCTTTGTCACGACCACTGTCTCATCTCCCTTTAAAGGCCTCTTCTTCGATAGCAACTCCTTCATGAATTTAACATAGAGAGGCATTTGTTCTAAAATCTCAGCAAAAGGAATATTGATTTGTAACTTTCTGAAGACTTTCAAGAACTTTGAAAACTGCTTGTCCTTGGTCTCCTTTTGAAGCCTGTGAGGATATGTAATTTTAGACTTATACTCAGGTGCTTTAGGCTTAACTGGGTATTGCTCAGATCAACTGGAAATGGATTATCTGGATGCCTTGGAGGGGCGTGTACTACAGCATCCTCAGTCTTCTTTGGAGCTTCTTTTTCAATCGGTCCCTCGGTAACTTATGCTTCCTCACTTGCCACTGGTCCACTTACCAAGGTGATAACCTTGCACTCCTCTCTTAGATTTGGAATTGTGTTACTAGAAAAGGTATTAGTGGACCTCTGATCAATCTCAGCAACTTTTGTGGCTAGTTGACCCATTTGAACCTCCAAGTTCCTAATTGAAGCTCTGGTTTCTTGCTTGAAATTAAGAGTACTCTTGGAGAGCTCTGTAACTATAGATTCCAAGTCAGAAGATTTCTCAGAACTGAATGGTGGATTGTTGTTAGTAAGATTACTCTGATAGAAATTGTTCTAATGCCTCTGATGGTTATTGAAGCTTTGGTGCCTCTGTGGTTGATTTCTCCATCCAAGATTAGGGTGATTCCTCCACCCCAGATTATAAGTCTTAGAGAAGGGATCATTATTGACGGGTCTAGAGGAATTGCCCATATAATTAACCTGTTCAGGAGGAAATTAACTATACTCATAACTCTCATATTGAGGGAAGTCACCACTTGTGTCATAGGAAGTATCTTGCGTATTGATGGCTAAGATTTGCAATCCACTCAAGTGTTGAGTAATAGCACTAATTTGTTGTGACATGGCTTTGTTCTAAGCAAGAATTGTACTCAAAGTATCCAATTTCATGATTTCTTTTTTCACCGGGTCCTCTCAGAAGAATAAAAATATTGGTTGTTAGCTACTATCTCAATCAAATCCAAAGCTTCCTCGGGAGTCTTTTTCATGTAAAGAGATCTACCTACTGAATTATTCAAAGACATTTGGCGGCCTCAGTAACTCCATCATAGAAAATCTGTAAGTGGATCCAATATGAAAACATGTCAGGAGGACATTTTCTGAGCATCAGCTTGTACCTCTTCTAAGTTTCATAGAGAGATTCACCATCTCTCTGCTTGAAAGTATGAACATCAGTTCTCAGCTTAGTCAGCTTCTGAGGTAGAAAGAATTTGGTCAAAAATCTATTGACCAACTTGTCCTATGTATCTAAGCTCTCCTTGGATTCTGTGTCAAGTCACTGCTTGGCTCTGTCCCATACAGTAAACGGAAAGAGCAACAACCTATGGACATCAGTATGGACTCCATTGGTCTTCACTATATCATAGATTTGTAGGAAATTAGAGATGAACAAGTTTGGATCTTCCTGCGAGAGTCCATGAAACTGACAGTTCTATTGCACCAAAGTGATAAGTTGAGGCTTCAACTCAAAGTTCTTAGTAGCCACAGGGGGTACAACAATACTATTGTTATCAAAGGTGGGACTAGGAACAGTGCATGAGCCAAGTGTCATTCTAGGTTGCTCAAGTACATTAGGAGCATGAGGAGAATTAGGAATGGCAACATTGTTGTTGTTCAGCTCCATAGTAACTTCTTCAGATTCCTTCTCAAAATTATTTTTGAGATTATCAGCAGCCTTGTAAGCCCTAGCCTGTTGTAGGAACCTTTTTAAAGTCCTTTCAATCTTAGGATCAAAATCAAGAAGAGGTTTCTTGTCCTTGTTTCTACTCATAAACAAACAAAAAACAAAAAAAAAGTAAAAATTTCTATGTTAGAGTGAAGAGAATTCCTAGTGAAGTAACCTGAGTAAAAGAAATAAAACAAAATAAAATGAATAAATAGAGCAAAAAATTTTAAAATTAATAAGAAAAATAGAACAAAAATTTTGAAAACAATGAAGAGAATAAATTGGAAAAACAAAATAAATAACTAAGAGAACACCAAACTTATTTTCAAAAACTAAGGGAGAAATTTTAAACAAATTAAAGTAAGAATTTCAAAAAAATAAGGAAAAAATTTAAACAAAATTAAATCAAAGAACGTCTAATCAAAGCAATCAAACAATGGGTAGTTGTCAATCACAGTCAATCCTCGACAACAGCGCCAAAAACTTGGAGCGGAATTAGAATATCACAACTGAACCGGCAAGTGCACTGGATCATACCAAGTAATAGCTCAGGTGAGTGAGGGTCGATCCCACGAGAATTGATGGACTAAGCAACAATAGTCGAGTGATTCACTTAGTCAGACAAGCAGAAAAGAGTGTTTTGGGTTCGAAAGCATTAAACAGTAATTCAGGAATTTAGAAAGCAGACAATATTTTGGTTGTGAAAAATATGTGAGAAAACAGTTAAGGTTTTAAAGATATTTATTTTTCCGGATTAACAATTCTTATCAACTACTCTAATCATGCAAGATTCAATTCATGGTAAACTTTAGTTGACTAAACCTTAATTTCTTAGTGATTTAATCTCGTCTGACCTAATCAACCACTAATTTCTTGGTCACTTAATTTAGATTAGAGGTTTAAGTCCAATTCTAGTTTATTAGCCACACAAATCCTAATTACCCAAAGATAAGATGATTATATGTCACGTATCACGTTAAGTCCAAGTAATTAGAGAATTATGAGGAATTACTTTCAAGCTTTTATTCAAGTGAGTTAACTTTTTCAAGAATCGACAAGAATTCATGTAGAAAAAGAGCTATCTTTCAATATACTCAAATTCATAAGATGAAGAACGAAAGTAATCCTTGAATTTAAATTAGTACATTAATTAAAAGTAGAATGGCAATAGTATTAATTTATAGAATAAATAGAGATCTTAACCTTAACAGAAGAGGTTTAGTTGCTCATGGCTCAAAGAAAAACTAGGATTCCAAAAGTGTGTAAAGTGTGGAATGAGGAAGAGAGTAGAGAAAAGGGCCTGATGACCGGAAAATTTATACGCTTTTTGGCATTATTTTTAGTATGTTTTTAGTATGTTTTAGTTAGTTTTTAGTATATTTTTATTAGTTTTTAGTTAAAATTCACTTTTCTAGACTTTACTATGAGTTTGTGTGTTTTTCTATGATTTCAGGGATTTTCTGGCTGAAATTGAGGGACTTGAGCAAAAATCTGATTCAGAGGCTGAAAAGGACTGCAGATGCTGTTGGATTCTGACCTCCCTACACTCGAAGTGGATTTTCTGGAGCTACAGAAGCCCAATCGGCGCGCTCTCAACCGCGTTTGAAAGTAGACATCCTGGGCTTTTCAGCAATATATAATAGTCTATACTTTGTCCGAGATTTGATGGCCCAAACCGGCGTTCCAAATCAGCTCAAAACTGCCCGGCGTTAAACGCCGAAACTGGCACAAGAATGGGAGTTAAACGCCCAAACTGGCACAAAAGCTGGCGTTTAACTCCAAGAGAAGTTTCTACATGAAAATGCTTCAATGCTCAGCCCAAGCACACACCAAGTGTGCCCGGAAGTGGATTTTTATGTCATTTACTCATCCTTGTAAACCCTAGGCTACTAGTTCTCTACAAATAGGACCTTTTACTATTGTATTCTCATCGGAGTAGCTATCTTTATTCTTATGCTATCTTAGATCATGGGGGCTGGCCTCACGGCCATGCCTAGACCTTGTTCTTATGTATTTTCAATGGTGGAGTTTCTACACACCGTAGATTAAGGTGTGGAGCTCTGCTGTACCTCGAGTATTAATGCAATTACTATTGTTCTACTATTCAATTCAGCTTATTCTTATTCTAAGATATTCATTTGCACCCAAGAACATGATGAATGTGATGATTATGTGACACTCATCATCATTCTCACTTATGAACGAGTGCCTGACAACCACTTCTGTTCTACAAGCAAACAAGGCTTGAATGTTTATCTCTTGGATCCCTTGATCGGAATCTTCGTGGTATAAGCTAGAATTGATGG
>NC_029777.3:82208408-82218352 GCF_000817695.3 Arachis duranensis
AGATGATTAGCCGTGCCGTGACAGGGTGCATAGAACATTTTCACTGAGAGGATGGGAGGTAGCCACTGACAACGGTGAAACCCTACATACAGCTTGCCATGGAAAGGAGTAAGAAGGATTGGATGAAGACAGTAGGGAAGCAGAGAGACGGAAGGGACAAAGCATCTCCATTCGCTTATCTGAAATTCTCACCAATGAATTACATAAGTATCTCTATCTTTATGCTTTATTCATATATCATCCATAACCATTTGAATCTGCCTGACTAAGATTTACAAGGTGACCATAGCTTGCTTCATACCAACAATCTCTGTGGGATCGACCCTTACTCGCATAAGGTTTATTACTTGGACGACCCAGTGCACTTGCTGGTTAGTTGTGCGAAGTTGTGATAAAGAGTTGAGATTACAATTGTGCGTACCATGTTGATGGCGCCATTGATGATCACAATTTCGTGCACCAGGGCCCGAAGAGCTTAATCTGTTCTCCTTTTATATCTAACCTAATTGATTTGAAAATAAAATAAAAAATAATAAAATCTAAAACCAAAAAGAGTGTGCTTTGTTTTAAAAATAATGAAAAGAAAATAAATAAAAGAAAAATAAATTAAAGATACTAAATCCATGAAGCTTTCTTTGGACTCGAAAATGCGCTACTGGCGCTAAATACCAGGCTCGGCGTTTAGCGCCGCTGAGGTAGCAGAAAGATTTGTTGAGGTTATTGGCCTCTTGGTGCTAAACACTAGGATTGGCATTTAGCACCACTAGCACGTGGTTCTGCGCACGCTTTAACACCGATTCATGGCATTTGGCGCCAGCTTCACAGTGAGCTTGCACACTTTACGAGGTTTGTGGCACTAAACGCCAATGTCATGGCATTTAGACTTTTGTAGCCCAAGTTATGCTCGTTGGGTGTGAGGAGGTCAAGGTTGACAGCATCCACTTTCTTCCTTTTTTCTGCACGAACTCTGTCAAACTCGCTTGAATCTTTCCTAAAATAAATACAACCATAAAGCACCTCAAAGTAACATCCAAAAAATCCTAAAACACCAAAATCTTATAAAAACTCAATCAATCTATATCTAAAATGCTAAGAAAATATAGAAAAGATGCTTACGCATCATTTTATTATTTATAAATTAATAAAATTATAGTTTTAATTATGTAAAATATTTTATCATAATAAAAATATATATAAGAATCTGAATTTAATATAAAATAAACTATAACTTATTTATATTCATATTTTCAAAATTGTGGGTCGTTACATTTGCTAATATGTCTCTCAAATTGCGATCTATGATTTTAACCATTCTTTATTTGTCATCAGTGCTTCATTCCAAATTATTGCAGTTGTTTGTCTAATCAGCTTTGTAAGATCTGATTGTTTGCTTATGCTGTAATGTTGCAGCTATTCCTGATGATGTAGTTACCAAGATAATATGACCTTTATTTCTCAATTCTGTAATTATAGCTTTGTAAAGAAATGTTTTTCCTACTCCCCTCGGCCCATCAACAAAGAACACTCCACTTTCTCTTGAAATAATTGTATTCATAATGCACTTGAAAGCTTTAGATTGGTCATTGTTCAATCTTTCTATGAAATTCAGGTCTTCCCGGGGTACTTCGACGGATAGTTCTTCTTAGATAACTCTGGGTATCAATTTATCAATATCATTTTCAGAAGTTAGAGCTGGCAAATCGTATTGTGTAATCTATTTTTCATGCTGAAGGATGATATCATTTATATCTCTGAGTAGCCGATTTGTTAACACTAAGCTGTTGTAGTGCTGGTTGACGAATAATCATCCATCGTATATGAAAAAAATTCATCCCATAGGCTTCTTACATCTGTAGGATCACAAAATATTAAGATGGTTACAAACAACGTTCGTAAAGCACATGGTAATCGTAAAATAGAAGCCTCAACCAAACACGTACGGCTGCTATTATCACTCTCTAACAATCTTCGGTGTTGAGTAAATTGCTTGAAGGACGAATATTGGACCTAATTCACTGTTAGCAAGTCATCCCAAATAGTTGGTCCTCTAACATTAGATAACAGAATACGCAAATAGAATTTTTCTCCTTCTGAAGGTGATATAGTATAAATTTGATCAATAGATCTCCTCTGTGTCTTACGCTGACGCCGTTCCTTTTCCTTATTATGCCAAGTATAATACTCTGGGATTTTTCTGTATAGAAGATGCCTAGATTTTTTGTCTTCGTCCTGATTTAGCACAAAGAATTCAATGAGAATTATTCTAGAAAAATAATCATTGTTAAGTATTTCAGGAATGGTTTGGTGATTATAGAAGCTCACTTGATGTTGATTTGGCAAATGAATTTGTAACCTTTCCACAGATGGATACATTTGGTAAATGTTAAATTTAAATATTCTCCAATATGCCTCTGGAGCAACGATCCATCTTGCATCAACAAAATGTTGGACCTTGTCAACATGAGAACCTTTATGAACTTTTATTGCAACCTGGTCTGGACCCTTGTAGCAACCCTTGATGCTATTACATATCTCAACATTAATATGGCAATCATACTTTAGTAGTAGTCAAGGATTGTACGGAACTAGCCATCTATTGTCAACTGGGACATTTTGGTTAATCAGTATCGGAGTGTCAAATCGTCGCTTATATTGTAGATATGCGTCACCTCTTCATGTCTCTGCTGCGAACTCTTTTGTGTAGTTGTGTTTACATTGGCCATTTTTCATGCAGGGTGAAGATTAATCAAGTGTTCCATAAGGACCATGGATCATATGTTTTAGCACTATATCATGTAGGTGTGGTTCTACTTCTTTAGAGGGTATCTCTACTCGTACCAAATTATCATAATGCTTTGGATCAATTAACTTGTCATTGTTTTCTAAGATTAGCAACATATATACATATGGCAATCCCTTTTTATGAAACTCAGTGACATAAATATAACTTTTCACCTTTCCCGAGACACCCTTAGTGATTACATCCTCTTTCAGTTATTCAAATTTGGATCGAAAATTTCTATTCGTTAGATCTGGAAGATCCTATAAAGTTTGAACTACATTGAGTTTCGAAGTTATTTCAGTCCAAGATGGATTGTATGTCATTATGAGAAAAATATCTGGCTTGCCTTTTTTAAGAATGATTTCCATTCCATCTTCATATCGTTGGGTCATGTCTCGATGACTACAAATAAACAACGATGGCAATACGTTATTTTTCTTCCAACATTTTCTAAAGACAAATATAGAAATAAATATTGTTAGTTTCAATAATTATTTTGGATAATTCTTAACGATTTACGAAGTAGCCATTAGATCCAACAATATTTACTTGCATTGGTTTTTCCTGTGGCTGTGGGCAAGGCATCTTGTAATCATTGGTATAGTTCAACCCGTAGTTTCTTCTGTCTAGTTTGAACCCATCTTAACTTTCCCATTTTAATTTTCACATAGTTATCTACAACATATTATTGTAGAAGTTGCCTTTTTTGCAATATAGTGTAATGATCATCGGGGTGGATCTACAACTTTTAAGATTTTGGAAAAAATGTTAGATACATTGAACAATTACTTGGCAGAATTTTCAAAAGTCTATACGGCATAGAAAATAGGGATTTGTACTTGGAGCATATAGCTATAATATGTTCGCCATGATACTTTGTCCCCACTTTGACTTCGAGTATTGATATCTTATCCATGAGTTTCAAATGAAAAAAGAAAAGGATATTGTAGTGGATCGTAATAGCCAACGAATTCTTGAATCATTCTCAGGCTACTAGCATGAGTTTGCACCTTAATATCTTGTTCAGGAATCATTGTTTTAATGTCATCACCAACCATTATAGCTGCTACCTGTGAAGCAGTTGGAAGACTATATTGTGGCTGATTAGCAGATCGCTCTCTAATGACCAAACTACACTTATGTACATCCGACCATTGCGCAAGCTAGCGAAACACATGGAGAAAAGGATTAACGGTGTAGCAATTATTGTAACTTGAGAACCAAACTTTCATGTAGTTGTGTATTCTCTAGCATCCTATTCTGCAACTCGTGCTCAGTATCATATATGTACAGTTGCAAAAAATGTGGTCGTGTGCCCTGATCTGAATAAAATCCTCCTATACTGTGATATATTAAGTCTTGAGCACGAAATGTATATATACCATGACCTGTTATAGCTAGCTATTCTTCTGTGTACACAACACACGCAATGAAGAAAAATACAAGATTGTAATCACTAATATGTTTTCTGAAATGGTTTCCTTCTGCAGAGGGGTCTAGGAAGATTTCAAGCAATTCTTGAGAAGCATTTACTCGAGAAGAGAGACTCCCCCTCTCCCATTATAGCACATCTCGAATGTTTCATGGTGAGATAAACGTGCGCTACAGTAATGATATGTCATTAGGATTGGTAGCAGAGTTCAAAGTATTGTTGCATCCTCTTAAAAATTTTGAGCACAATTGTGAGATACTCGAACATTTTGTCTAATTTCTGTACTCGTATTAAATTTATATATTTGATTACATTCATAACATAAAACAAAAAATGATAAATTTTGTAACGACTAAAAAAATAGTACTTTGTTGATTAAAAAAACAAAGAATGACTTCTATTATAATGATTATAAACAAGAGATAAGTAACTATTAAATATTTAAATGATGTTTGAAAATATTCTTTTACCTTTGTTACACTTTATAATATTGTAATGTTGTTTGACTTTATTTTATTCAAATTTTGCTATTCAGAAGTATTTAACAACTTTAATTATAAAATATTTTATTTTATTCTTTATAAATATTCTTTTATTCGTTAAATAAATTATTCTTTTCTTATAATTATAAGAAAATATTATTTATTATGTATTAAAATAATTTTATTCTTTTTTCTAATAAAATCTTTTTGTTTAAAATCTTTTATTCACAACTGTTATAACCAAATTAAAATCACATACGATCTATAACATTAGATTATTTTAAATGTTTATTATTTTAATGTGACATTATATATTTTTGTTTATATGTTAACATTGTGCCTGTTATGGCATTGTTTTTAAATAGTTTTTAGTAGGTTCTACCTACTTTTTAGTATGTTTTTATTAGTTTTTATGCAAAATTCATATTTCTGGACTTTACTATGAGTTTGTGTGTTTTTCTGTGATTTCAGGTATTTTCTGACTGAAATTGAGGGATCTGAGCAAAAATCTGATTTAGGCTGAAAAAGGACTACTGATGCTGTTGGATTCTGACCTCCCTGAACTCGGAATGGATATTTTGGGGCTACTGGAGTCCAATTGGCATGCTTTCAATTGGGTTAGAAAGTAGATATCCAGGGCTTTCCAGCAATATATAATAGTCCATACTTTGTTCGAAGATAAATGACGTAAACTGGCGCTTAACGCCAGTTCCATGTTGCATTTTGGCATTGAACGCCAGAAACAAGTTGCAAGTTGGAGTTAAACGCCAGAAACAGGTTACAACCTAAAGTTTAACTCCAAAAATAGCCCAGGCACCTGAGAAGCTTAAGTCTCAGCCTCAGCACACACTAAGTGGGCCCCAGAAGTGGATTTCTGCACTATCTATCTTAGTTTACTCATTTTCTATAAACCTAGGTTGCTAGTTTAATATTTAAACAACTTTTAGAGACTTATTTTGTAACTCATGACATTTTAGATCTGAACTTTGTATTTCTGATGGCATGAGTCTCTAAACTCCATTGTTGGGGGTGAGGAGCTTTGCAGCATCTTAATGAATTAATGCAATTATTTCTGTTTTCCATTCAAACACGCTTGTTTCTATCTAAGATACTGATTCGTACTTAACCGTGAGGAATGTGATGATCTGTGACACTCATCATCATTCTCAACCCATGAACGTGTGCCTCACAACCACCTCCGTTCTACATTAGATTGAATGAGTATCTCTTAGATTCCTTAATCAAAATCTTCGTGGTATAAGCTAGAATCCATTGGCAGCATTCTTGAGAATCCGGAAAGTCTA
Organism: Arachis duranensis; assembly: GCF_000817695.3. Classification (NCBI taxonomy): domain Eukaryota; kingdom Viridiplantae; phylum Streptophyta; class Magnoliopsida; order Fabales; family Fabaceae; genus Arachis; species Arachis duranensis. The sequence continues at coordinate 82,214,409 of NC_029777.3, forward strand.
AACCTTGTCTGTGGTATTCCAAGTAGAATTCAGGGATTGAATGACTGTGACGAGCTTCAAACTCGTGAGTGTTAGGCATAGCGATAGACGCAAAAGGATCACTGGATTCTATTCCGACATGATCGAGAACCGACAGATGATTAGACGTGCTGTGACAGAGCATTTGGACCATTTTAACTGAGAGGATGGGAAGTAGCCATTGACAACGGTGACACCCTACATACAGCTTGCCATAGGAGGAACCTTGCGTGCGTGAAGAAGAAGACAGGGGGAAAGCAGAGATTCAGAAGACAAAGCATCTCCAAAACTCCAACACATTCTCCATTACTGCGTAACGATTACTTATTTTATGCTCTTTTACTTTTTTTTACAATTGAAACTAAAGAACCCTATTGGTATCCTGATTAAGAATAATAAGATAACCATACCGTGCTTCAAGCCAACAATCTCCGTGGGATTCGACCCTTACTCAATTAAGGTATTACTTGGACGACCCAGTGCACTTGCTGGTTAGTTGTGCGGAATTACATAGTGTGAGTATAATTTTTGTGCACCAAGTTTTTGGCGTCGTTGCGGGGGATTGTTTGAGTTTGAACAACTGACGGTGAATCTTGTTGCTTAGATTAGGAAAATTTTGTCTTTTGGGTCAGAGTTTTTCTAAAAATTTTAAGTTTTGTGTTCTTTCTTTTGTTCTTGGTGTTCTTGTGAGTCTTCAAGGTGTTCTTGAGCCTTCTTTGTGTTTTGATCTTAAAATTTTTAAGTTTGGTGTGCCTTGGTGTTTTCCCTCCAAAATTTTCAAAAACAAGGAGCATTAGATTTAAAAATTTTAAATCTTGTGTCTTTTGTGTGTTTCTCTCTTTCATAATAAAATTCAAAAATAAAAAAAAATCTTTTCTAACTATTTTTAAGCAAATATTTCAAAATTTTTCATAAAAATTCAGATATCAATTTCAAAATTTTTCAAAATCTTATCCTTTCAAGATTTTTAAAAAATCACATCTTTTTCAAAAATATCCTAACCACTTTCTTTCTCCTCACTTTTTCGAAAATCTTCATAAAATATTTTCAAATTTTTTATTTTTTATTTTTATTTTTTATTTTAGTTTTTATTTTATTTCATTTTATTATTTTGAAAATTATTTTTCTTATTAATAAAATAAATTCACATCATCTCCCTTTCTCCATCATGGACCTAAGTGGAAATGAACAGTCCAGAAGGACTCTGGGGTCATATGCTAACCCCACTACTGCTTCATATGGGAGTAGTATCTGTATACCCTCCATCGGAGTCAGTAGTTTTGAGTTGAATCCTTAGCTCATTATCATGGTGCAGCAAAGTTGCCAGTATTCCGGTCTTCCACAGGAAGAACCTACAGAGTTTCTGGCACAGTTTTTACAAATTACTGACACAGTACATGATAAAGAAGTAGATCAGAATATCTACAAATTATTACTGTTTCCATTTGCTGTAAAAGACCAAGCTAAGAGGTGGTTAAATAACCAACCTAAGGCTAGCATAAGGACATGGAAACAGTTGTCAGAAAAATTCCTGAATCAATATTTCCCTCCAAAACGGATGACACAGCTAAGGCTGAACATCCAAGGCTTTAAACAAGGAGATAATGAATCTCTTTATGATGCTTGGGAGAGATACAGAGAGATGCTAAGAAAATGTCCCTCTGAAATGTTTTTAGAGTGGGTGCAGTTAGACATCTTCCATTATGGGCTTACAGAGAAAGCTCAGATGTCTTTGGACCACTCAGCTGGTGGATCTATACACATGAGAAAGACAATTGAAGAAGCTCAAGAGCTCATTGATACAGTTGCCAAGAACCAGCATCTGTACCTAAGTAGTGAACCTTCCATGAAAGAATAGGCTAAAACAGTAACTGCTGAACTCAGTCTTGCAGAACAAGTTACTGAATTCAATCAGCAATTAGATTTTCTAACAAAACAGCTAGCCGAATTCAAGGAGATATTACAAGACACAAGAATGGCTAATATGAACATGAAAGTACAGTTGAAGCAAACAGAACAGCAGTTATCAAAATAAATAACAGAAGAGTGCCAAGCAGTTTAATTAAGAAGTGGAAAGACATTAAATACCTTACTTCAAGGCAGCAAGAAGCCAAGAAATGAACAAACTGCTACCCAAAATCCCTCTGAGGACAATAAGAGCCCAGAGAGGAACAATTCTGGCGTTCAAATGCCAGAAAAGGGTGAAGGGCTGGCGTTAAACGCCCAACCCATGCTCAGTTCTGGCATTCAAATGCCACAAACAGGCAGAGAAGTGGCATTAAACGCCCAAAGGAAGCTCAGTTCTGGCGTTCAAATGCTAGAAACAAGTAAGGAATTGGCGTCCAACACCAATCCAGCTTCCAACCCTGGCATTCAAACGCCAGTAGGGGATCAGACACATACAAGTGCTGATAGCAACCCCTCTAAGAAGGCTTTCCCAACCACCTCTGTAGAAAATAAACCTGCAGCAACTAAGGTTGAGGAATACAAAGCCAAGATGCATTATCCTCAGAAACTCTGCCGGGCGGAATAGGATAAGCAATTTGCCCACTTTGCAGACTATCTCAGGACTCTTGAAATAAAGATTTTGTTTGCAGAGGCACTTGAGCAAATACCCTCTTCTGCTAAGTTCATAAAAGAGATCTTAAGTCATAAGAAGGATTAGAGAGAAACTGAAAAAGTTTACCTCACTAAAGAATGCAGTGCAGTCATTCTGAAAAGCTTACCACAGAAGCTTAAAGATCCCGGAAGCTTTATGATACCATGCACATTAGATGGTACTTGTACCAAGAAAGCTCTATGTGATCTTGGGGCAAGTATCAACCTAATACCTGCATCTACTATCAAAAAGCTTGGTTTGACTGAAGAAGTCAAACCAACCCGGATATGTCTCCAACTTGCTGATGGCTCCATTAAATACCCATCAGGCGTGATTGAAGACATGATTGTCAAGGTTGGGCCATTTGCCTTTCCCACTAACTTTGTGGTGTTAGAAATGGAGGAGCATAAGAGTGCAACTCTCATTCTAGGAAGACCTTTCCTAGCAACTGGACGAACCCTCATTGACATCCAAAAAGGGGAATTAACCCTGAGATTCAATGAGGACGAGTTTAAGTTGAATGTTGTCAAAGCCATGCAGCATCCAGACACCCCAAATGACTACATGAGCATTGATATTATTGACTCTCTGGTGAAAGAGGTCAATTTGACTGAGAGTCTCGAATCAGAGCTAGATGATATCTTTAAAGATGCTCAGCCTGATCTGGAGGAACCAGAGAGAATAATAGAACCTCTGAAAATCCCTCAGGAAGAGGAGAAACCTCCTAAACCCAAGCTCAAACCATTACCACCATCCCTGAAATATGCATTTTTGGGAGAAGGTGACACTTTTCCTGTAATCATAAGCTCTACCTTAGAGCCACAGGAAGAGGAAGCACTAATTCAAGTGCTAAGGACACACAAGACAGCTCTTGGGTGGTCCATCAGTGATCTTAAGGGCATTATCCCAGCCAGATGCATGCACAAGATCCTATTGGAGGATGACGCTAAGCTAGTGGTTCAACCACAGAGGCGGCTGAATCCAGCCATGAAGGAGGTGGTGCAGAAGGATGTCACTAAATTACTAGAGGCTGGGATCATTTATCCTATTTCTGATAGCCCATGGGTGAGCCCTGTCCAAGTCGTCCTCAAGAAGGGTGGCATGACAGTGGTTCATAATGAAAAAAATGAACGGGTTCCTACAAGAACAGTTACAGGGTGGCGTATGTGTATTGATTACAGAAGGCTCAATACAGCTACTAGAAAGGATCATTTTCCTTTACCATTCATAGACTAGATGCTAGAAAGACTAGCAGGTCATGAATACTACTACTTCCTGGATGGATATTCAGGTTATAATCAAATTGCAGTAGATCCCCAAGATCAAG
>NC_029777.3:82218424-82268117 GCF_000817695.3 Arachis duranensis
GAAGTCTTCATGGATGACTTTTCAGTATTTGGAGACTCATTCAGCTCCTATCTTGACCATCTAGCACTTGTTCTAAAGAGGTGCCAAGAGACTAACCTGGTTTTAAACTGGGAGAAATGTCACTTTATGGTGACTGAAGGAATTGTCCTTGGGAACAAAATTTCGAACAAGCGAATAGAGGTGGATCAAGCTAAGGTAGAGGTAATTGAAAAATTACCACCACCTGCCAATGTTAAGGCAATCAGAAGCTTTATGGGGCATGCATGATTCTATAGGAGGTTTATAAAAGATTTTTCAAAAATCACCAAACCTCTGAGTAATCTGCTAGCTGTTGACACGCCATTTATCTTTGATAAGGAGTGTCTGCAGGCTTTTGAGACTCTGAAAGCTAAGCTGGTCACAGCACCAGTCATTTCTGCACCAAATTGGACATTACCATTTGAATTAATGTATGATGCCAGTGATCATGCCATTGGTGCAGTGTTAGGACAGAGGCATGACAAGCTTCTGCACGTTATTTATTATGCCAGCCGTGTTCTAAATGATGCACAAAAGAACTACACAACCACAGAAAAGGAGTTGCTTGCAGTGGTTTGTGCATTTGACAAGTTCAGATCCTATTTAGTAGGATCAAAAGTGATTGTGTACACTGACCATGCTGCTCTTAAATATCTACTCACAAAGCAGGATTCAAAACCCAGGCTCATAAGATGGGTGTTGCTTCTGTAAGAGTCTGATATAGAAATAAGAGACAGAAAAGGGACAAAGAACCAAGTAGCAGATCACCTATCCCGGATAGAACCAGTAGAAGGGACATCCCTCCCTCTTACTGAGATCTTTGAAACCTTTCCGGATGAGCAACTTTTTGCCATTCAGGAAGCACCATGGTTTGCAGAGCTTCATGATAGTGACTCTGACAAAAAGTTCATTGTTAATTAGCAAAGAGTCAAGCATTATCTTGAAGGCAATGTTGAGCAAGAAAGCTCAAGACTGAGACTAGATTAAAGCTCAGTAATAGTCCAGCTAAAGACATTAAAAAAGCGCTTATTGGGAGGTAACCCAATCTTTATTTATCTATATTTCTATTGTTCTCTCATGTTTTTATTAGGTTTATGATCATGTGGAGTCACAAAAATATTGCAAAAATTAAAAACAGAATCAAAAATAGCAGAAGAAAAAGCACACCCTGGAGGAAGAGCTGTCTGGCGTTTAAACGCCAGAAACAAGCACCAAGCTGGCGTTTAACACCAGAAACAAGCATCAGGCCGGCGTTAAACGCCAAGAACAGCCTACATTTGGGCGTTTAACGCAAAAAACAAGCTGCAGTCTGGCTTTAAACGCCAGGATTGCATACAGAGGGCATTTTACACGCCTAAAAGATGCAGGGATGAGAAATCATTGACACCTCTAGATCTGTGGACCCCACAGGATCACCTCAGAATCTGTGAACCCCACAGGATCCCCACCTACCCCACTCCTCTCTTCTTCATTCTCACACAACACTACCCTCTCTTCTCCCCCTTGACCGAAACCCACACTTCTCTCCCTCTTATCCATATCTTCTTCTTCTTCTTCTATTCTTTCTTCTTTTGCTCGAGGGCAAGCAGCATTCTAAGTTTGGTGTGGTAAAAGCATAGTTTTTTGTTTTTCCATAACCATTTATGGCACCTAAGGCCGGAGAAACCTCTAGAAAGAGGAAAGGGAAGACAAAAGCTTCCACCTCCGAGTCATGGGAGATGGAGAGATTCATCTCAAGGGTCCATAACTCAATAGTAGAGCATTTGACTGCACATCAAGAGAGCCACTCATGGACCTCAACAAGAGCATGAGGAATTCCCTCATCAAGAAATCCCTGAGATACCTCAAGGGATACATTTTCCTCTACATAATTATTTGGAGCAACTAAGGATAGGAGCACCAAAATCACTAGGGATCAAGCAACAGAGGCAAGGAAGAGACATAGAAGAGCTCAAAAACATAGAGGAGCTCAAGAAAACCATTGGTCCTTCAAGAAGAAGGCGCCACCCTCACTAAGGTGGATTCATTTCTTAACTTCCTTGTTCTTATCTCTCTGTTTTTCGGTTTTATGCTATATGTTTGTCTATGTTTTGAATCTTTACTACATGATCATTAGTATTTAGTAACTATGTCTTAAGGCTATGAATAATTCCATGAATCCTTCACCTCTCTTAAATGAAAAATGTTTCTAATACAAAAGAACAAGAAGTACATGAGTCTCGAATTCATCTTTGAAATTAGTTTAATTATATTAATGTGGTGGCAATACTTTTTGTTTTCTGAATGAATGCTTGAACAGTGCATATTTTTGATCTTGTTGTTTAAGAATGTTAAAATTTTGGCTCTTAAAAGAATGATGAACAAAGAGAAATGTTATTGATAATCTAAAAAATCATGAAATTGATTCCTGAAGGAAGAAAAAGTAGTGAATAAAAAGCTTGTGAAAAAAAAAGAAAAAAATAAAAGAAAAAGAAAAAGCAAGCAGAAAAAGCTAATAGCCCTTAAAACCAAAAGGCAAGGGTAAAAAGGATCTAAGGCTCTGAGCATCAATGGATAGGAGGGCCCAAGGAAATAAATCCAGGCCTAAGCAGCTAAATCAAGCTGTCCCTAACCATGTGCTTGTGGCATGCAGGTCCAAGTGAAAAGCTTGAGACTGAGTAATTAAAGTCATGATCCAAAGCAAAAGAGTGTGCTTAAGAACTCTGGACATCTCTAATTGGAGACTTTAGCAAAGCTAGGTCACAATCTGAAAAGGTTCACCCAGTTATGTGTCTATGGCATTTATGTATCCGGTGGTAATACTGGAAAACAAAGTGCTTAGGGCCACGACCAAGACTCATAAAGTAGTTGTGTTCAAGAATCAACATACTAAACTAGGAGAATCAATAACACTATCTGAATTCTAAGTTCCTATAGATGCCAATCATTCTAAACTTCAAAGGATAAAGTGAGATGCCAAAACTGTTCAGAAGCAAAAAGCTACTAGTCCTGCTCATCTAATTAGAACTAAGCTTCATTGATATTTTGGAATTTATAGTATATTCTCTTCTTTTTATCCTATTTTATTTTCAGTTGCTTGGGGACAAGCAACAATTTAAGTTTGGTGTTGTGATGAGCGGATAATTTATACGCTTTTTGGCATAGTTTTTAAGTAGTTTTTAGTAGGTTCTAGCTACTTTTTAGTATGGTTTTTATTAGTTTTTATGCAAAATTCATATTTCTAGACTTTACTATGAGTTTGTGTGTTTTTCTATGATTTCAGATATTTTTTGGCTGAAATTGAGGGATCTGAGCAAAAATCTGATTTAGGCTGAAAAATGACTGCTGATGCTGTTGGATTCTGACCTCCCTGCACTCAGAATGAATTTTTTGGAGCTACAGGAGTCCCATTGGTACGCTCTCAATTGGGTTGGAAAGTAGATATCTAGGGCTTTCCAGCAATATATAATAGTCTATACTTTGCTAAAAGATAAACGATGTAAACCGGTGTTTAACGCCAGTTCCATATTGCATTCTAGCGTTAAACGCCAGAAACAGGTTGCAAGTTGGAGTTAAACGCCAGAAACAGGTTACAACCTGACGTTCAATTCCAGAAACAGCCCAAGCACGTGAGAAGCTTAAGTCTCAGTCCCAGCACACACTAAGTGGGCCCCAGAAGTGGATTTTTACACTATCTATCTTAGTTTACTCATTTTTTGTAAACCTAGGTTACTAGTTTAGTATTTAAACAACTTTTAGAGACTTATTTTGTAACTCATGATATTTTAGATCTGAACTTTGTATTTCTGACGGCATGAGTCTCTAAACTCCATTGTTGGGGGTGAGGAGTTCTGCAGCGTCTCGATGAATTAATGCAATTATTTCTGTTTTCCATTCAAACACGCTTGTTTCTATCTAAGATACTGATTCGTACTTAACCGTGATGAATGTGATGATCTGTGACACTCATCATCATTCTCAACCCATGAACGTGTGCCTGACAACTACCTCCATTCTACATTAGATTGAATGAGTATCTCTTAGATTCCTTAATCAGAATTTTTGTGGTATAAGCTAGAATCCATTGGCAGCATTCTTGAGAATCCAAAAAGTCTAAACCTTGTCTGTGGTATTCCGAGTAGGATTCAGGGATTGAATGACTGTGACGAACTTCAAACTCGCGAGTGTTGGGCGTAGTGACAGACGCAAAAGGATCACTGGATTCTATTCTGACATGATCGAGAACCGACAGATGATTAGCCGTGCTGTGACAGAGCATTTGGACCATTTTCACTGAGAAGATGGGAAGTAGCCATTGACAACGGTGACGCCCTACATACAACTTGCCATAGGAGGAACCTTGCGTGCGTGAAGAAGAAGACAGGGGAAAGCAGAGATTCAGAAGACAAAGCATCTCCAAAACTCCAACACATTCTCCATTACTGCGTAACAATTACTTATTTTATGCTCTTTTACTTTTTTTTTATAATTGAAACTAAAGAACCCTATTGGTATCCTGACTAAGAATAATAAGATAACCATAGCTTGCTTCAAGCCAACAATCTCCGTGGGATTCGACCCTTACTCACGTAAGGTATTACTTGGACGACCCAATGCACTTGCTCGTTAGTTGTGCAGAATTACATAGTGTGAGTGTAATTTTCGTGCACCAGTAGCTTTCATAAGCTACTTTCGAAAAGTAAAAATTTTACCAAACCAAACCTTATTTCCATGAATTTCTGGTGGTATTTAAAAAGAACACATTAAAAGTTTATTTTGAGTTAATAAAAAAATTAATAATCAAAGTGTACCAAGAGTACATACTATGCTAGCAGAATAATATAATAGTAATTTAAATGGTAAGGGTTCTTTAACATTTTTATATTAAAAGGTTTCTTATCATAATTTAGCACATTGAAGGAATGTGTAATATTTCATATTTGAACAGTTATAAGTAATTACAATATTATTGTGTATGAAAATAAATTAATTAAATATTTTCTAAAAAAGTAATTAATTTTACTTTATATTCTGCTTACATAATATTATAATTTTTAATTTATTTTTAAGGAACATTTAAATTATTAGCGTTACTAAGATAATAGTTTCAAAAATAAATTATTATTTTTATTTTGTATGACTAACATTTAAATACATATACATTATATGTACTAAGAGATTATTAAAATGGTAGGATGCTAATAATGATTCAAACGTAGTAAATTAACCAATATAACTTTTAACCATAATTAACAATGTTATAGGATTGTTCAATGTATTATTTTATAGGAACAATTTTGCTAGGGAACTAAGATGGGGTTCAGCCAACTTCTGCCACTCTTATTGGGTTAGAACCCGGAGCCTATTTCATCATACAAGCAAGAAGCAACATCCCAATTTACTCACAATAAACCAAATAACCCTAGTTAACCCCACCTTTCAAAGTTTTACTGACGAATAATCCAAAATTCCCAAACTACAGAACCTACCTCAAACGTTCGTCATGCGCGTTTTTTGTACGCCATCAACCCAGGTCAGCCACTCCGTTTCATTTCAACTGCGAGACACTACTGGTATCAGAAGCTCAACGAAGCCCGCCACTACTGCTGCATGTCGTCGTCACCGCGCCGTTGAAGCTCAGCCTAGCCTTTTGGGACTGCTGCATGTTATCAATGCCGCACCATTGAAGCTCGAAGGTGACTCGCATGTTCTGCCCCATGAACACCGCGTCAAAATCCTCCTGGTGGTGCTGTGAAGTATCACCTGAAAGCACTCCACGATAGGTAATTATTTGATCATTGGTGTTGCTTAATAATTGTCAGGGTGTTACTTCTGTGTACACTATAACAAATATTGAGACATGGTTATACTTTTTCTTTGAATGGTTATATTCATATACTGAGACATCGAATGAGTTATAGGCTTTTGAGTCTGTCTCGCTAATAATGTGTTAAGCACTCCATTTTTCAAATTATTGGATGTTACTTCTTTGTTTAGAGGTTTGATTGTAGGATTTGAATTGAGTTTTCTTAAATACTAGTTGTTCCTTTTGTTTTTGAATTGGCCAAAAATGTGTGAAAACAGAGTCCCCAGGGCGTTGGTTTTTTCCTCAATAAAATTGGGTTTGATTGTGGTGAATATAGGTTGATGCAATTATTAGTCACCAGATGTTGCTATCATTAGGGGTCCCTACTTGCTGAGATGCGTGTGCATATAGATTAGATTAGATATTACTGTTTTGATAGATTGGACTATTTTATTTGTAGCAAAATTCTTTTTCTTTCCCGCTAAAAAAACTCGATGCTATTTCCATATTACTGGGTCTCCATTGAATGTTAAAAAATTTGATTGTATTTGGTTTCTATATTTGTATTTTTTCCTTGAATCGGTGGAATCTGCATGCTCCCGCTGCTCAAATTTTTTGAATGTTGAATGTGTTCAAATTCTTTGTGATTAGTTCCTATTGAGTTGACTCTACGTGTAGATGTTAAACTGGGTTGTGTTCAGTGTGCAAGGTTTAAAATTTAACAATGTAATCAGCTTTTTTCTTAACTCCAGCTGAACATCCTTGAACATATTACTGGTGTATTCCCACTGAAACTGTCTCTCGATGGTAGTGCTCGATACACATGGAATGACTCCTTTCGAGTCTGCAGCATCATCTTCCAACTCCTTCTGTTTCTTGTATCCGAGCACATTGTCATATTCATGGATGAATTGAACTAAACCACTCTTGCAATGTAGAAGCCCTCCCCCCCCAAATGTGTGCATACTTTCACTCCTCTGTGTACTTCTTATACCGGCCCAAAATTAACCATTGAAGAATATTGGAACCCACTTTCGTCGATTGGCATAAAGGTCTACAAAAAAAACTAGCATAAGAGTGTTGGTTAGACACAACAGGATAACCACATCCAAAGAAATAATAATACAAACTAAAAAACATCCAGTTTTCTAATGAGAGAAACCATCCATTTCTTTTTTAAAAGAACATCTACTGACAAGATAAAAAAGAATCATTGACTACACTCCTAAAACAAAACAAAAACCAAGATAAACCAAAAAATATACCAAAAATAAATAAATAAACCATATGCAATAAATAAACTCAAAGTAAGTAAACGGTCACAGACCTCATAACCATCTATTCTGACCTAGGTCGAATTCTTTGATGAATCCATCCCAGCGAACATTGAAAGAGTTTACAGAAGGAGAATTCCACACAATGTAGCTCATCTTAGCATTCATTTCTCTGTACCTAGCATAACCCCCAAGCATTAATTGTGTCTTCTTCAGTATGTGCTAAATGTACCATCGGTAGACAGTATTCGGTAGGACATTCCTAATAGCACCGGCCATGGCCTTGCACTGATCAGTGGGTATCCCTCTTGGCGCAGAGTCTCACGCATCTCACTCATTGCTTGAACATAGATTCAAAACTAGGGATCTCCTCGCTCCCAAGTAAAGCACAACCAAGAAGAGTAGACTTCCCATGGTGGTTGATACTGACAAATGATGCAAACGGTAGACCATGCATGCTAAAACACCAACAACAAATGACAAATGCAAAAACTAATCCAAAAAACAAAGGCTTTTGCAATCAACCCATAAGTATACATACCTGTTTCTTTTGTATAAGGTGTCGAAAACGACATCACATCTCCATTATATTCATACGAAGCCTTGCACCTTGCATCTACCTAGAGTACGCTCTTGAACTTATTAGCATCATCAACATCTATTTTATAAAACAAGCTCGGATTGATTTCTTTCATTCGCATGAAATAATTCATCATCTCCTTAAAGTCCGTATTCTTATCAACACAATAGAGTTTGCTTGTGATGTAATTCCTGAGATCCTTCTCTGAAAAATTCAAGTTCGAAGATCCACCAACCTCGTTAGCCAGTGCTAAATACGTCTTGTTGGGTCTTATGCGAGCCTTGTCGTTATCCGTAATGACACACTTAGCATGCATGGTTAACTCCCTGTACTCATGATAGTGGACTGATTTCTCAACCGAACAGGGTTGGAAATTCCTCAATTCTAGTCTAAACACAATCCAACTTTTCTTTACCCTGTCCAACATGACATACATCCTTGTTCTACATCTCATGGTTGTTATTCTATTTGTCCGAGTTGCTGCCTTCACCCGAGACTCCCGATAACCTTCTCGGGTGTAGTGAATAGATTGATTAATGGGTATCTATGATTCCTTCCTTGTCTTGTCAAAATTTGTGTTCCTGAATTTAGTTACAAACCCAACTTTCTTTGCATAATTTACATAAAATTTCTGTGCCAGAGGCAACAAATCAAAACACATTCCTATGACTGGGATTTCCTCTTCACTGATCCCACTATGATCCGGAATATGTAATGCAATTGAAAAACCAAATATTCAATGGAAGTACCAATTAAAACTAGCATAAACTCACTCATTATACTGTGGTAACAACAAGGAATAATTTAAATCTAATGTCTCAATTCCAACTTATCATTTTCCAACACAATGACATCGGTAACTTCGTCGACCTTCAATCAAAGATACCCAAAAAGACTTTATCAACTCAAGATTATTGCTACTTAACGAACTACTTCACTAAAAAATAGTGCAAACACATATGAAAGTCGATCAAAATAGTTATTCGAGCATTTACACCAAGAGATATCCACTCATACCGATATATAAACTAGGATTAACTAAATTAAAAAAAAAACGCACTCGTTGGAAAGAGTTTAACTCACTTTAAAGGAAAACATAATAAAACTATGTAATGAACAAAACATGCGACATGTTCAAGAAAAAGATACACCTCCTCATAAAATAACCAAATTACTGTACTAGATTTTTTCAAATAAATGGACTAAAAAAATATCTAGTTAGCATGCATAAGAAACATTCACATAACATATTGTCATACAATCCACTACAATGCAAAAACACCCTCTCCAACGTACCTTTGACCCCCGTTGAATAACAACATCACCCACACTCAATTGTTCATTGCCTTCCGTTGAATTGTTTTCATGAACATCAATCAATGTGCTATCCAATTCTCCTTCTAAACTTGAAAATTCCATGGACGATGCTCTATGCCGAAAGCCTTGCACCGAGATGGCAGCGACTTTGTGTAAGAACAGTTCGGCGTGATGGTCCTTGTGGGGGTACGGTGACGTGATCGAGTTGTGAACACCACTTGCACCACGCTCATGAACGGTACCGTTAATGGTGGCACGCACAGCGGAGTACCGAGGAGGTAGCCACGGGTTGAATGATTGGATAGAGAGGCTTGGTGCAGTTGATAAGTTGATGAGTGAAATCAATCACCTCAATCGTAAACAACAATTGCACCACTACCACGAATGGCACCGCTAATGGCGGCATGCACAGCGGAGATCTGAGGAGGCAGCAATGGGTTAGATGATTGGATGGAAAAGGTCGGCACAGTTGATGAGGTTATGAGTGAAATCAAGAACCGTAGTCGTGGAGAAAGAATGTGAAGAAACAGCAGCGTGATTGATGTTGATGATGGCTTGTGTTATTACACAAATCCTATTTTTGCAAAACCAACAATTAATATCAATTATTCAAATTATAATTTAATAAAAAAATAAAATAATTATAATTAATTGAGTTGTTCAATTTTTGGCTAGTTAGACACTTGGTTCCTATCTTTTTCTTTATAGGAAACAAAACATACAAAATTAAATTTATTAGAAGCAATAAAATATATAGAATACCCATTAATATTGTCTTTATCCAAACTCTGAATAATTAAACAAAATAGATAGTGGCATGTAAAATATAAATACATGATAGGTATTCTGAGTTTCTTTAAAAATGTATCATTTGAAAAAATGATTCAAGTGTAACTGTATAAATTTATTATAAGTGAAAAAATTGTCATTTATAATTTACAACGTTATATATATTTATTGAAATGATTTAAACATTTTTTGTGTAATAAACAAAAAGTTAAAAAAATATAAAATATTAAAAACAATATGAAATTTAAAATTTTAGAATGTTACTTGGACCACTATTATTATAAGCATTTAAATAATAAAAATCATATTATTGGGATGAAAATAGTATATTTTAAATTTTTAAGAGATTAAATATTTATTTTTTAGTGTATAATTATTCTTTAGAGATAAATAATTCGTGAATATTAAAATTACATTAAAATGGTAGCATAATAATTATATTAAAATAATAAATTAATCGATTTAAATTTATGTGGTAAAAAAATTGTCACTTTTAATATATAATAATGTAGAAGAAAAAGTAAAAAAATACACTAAAATTATCAACTAAATTTTATTGTAAAAAAGATTATTAATTAAATAAATATACAAAATTTCTACTTATATTATCACTATTTAGTTTGTAACTTGGACCAATTTTATTGTTATTATATGTATCTAAATATTTAAAAAATTTATTATTGACATGAAAATAATATATTATGAAAACTTAAGAGTACATTTAGTTAGATAAATTATATGATAAATTTAAAAAACTTATATCTAATAAAAATGATGATCGAATATTATTAAATATTGGTTAGAGAATTATTATATTATTTTCTTCCAATGGTTTGTGTAATATGTGTATTAGTGTGCAGGTTTTCATTAACAGGTCAAAAATTAATCAAGCCCAAATTTGATTAATAATAGTCCAGCCTTGTGCAAATCTATTTAAATCAAATGGCTAAACATATTTGGGCCAAGAAACATGTGCACAGTCTAAGACAATTTTTTTCTTGATCCAACAAAGCTTATATCTAAATTAGAAGAAGAAAAGAATGGATTAAGGGTTGGTTCGGTTACCTACTACATTTGTGATTAGAATTCAAAATTCAATTTGATTAAATACTTTTTTTGGTAACCGAAACTCAAAATTAAATTGAGTTTAATTTAGCATTGAAGGCTTTGTCTCTTCTCTCTCCTCTCTCTTGTCTTTCGGTCACATCCATCAGAGGAAGAAGAAGATAGAAGTTATCAGAAGAAAAGTGAAGTCACAAACAAGCCTATGGAAGAAAGGCTATGAAGAAGGAAGATCTGAAGAAAGGCATGGCAATGCAAGATTTTTGTCATTGAAGGCATGATTTTAAGAAGGGCTTCAAGATTTTCTTTGCCAAGAAAAGAAAGGATCCGCCTCTATCAGGAAGAAGATCTCAGTTGCAAAAGTTCATTTTCATTTTTATTCATCGAAAAAAAGAAGATAGTCGCTGAACTACACGTAGGAAGAAGCAAAAATGGAAGGCAAGAAGTTGTCCTGGGTCAGATGATCATCAAGGGTCTGAATCCTTTCTTGGAGTCAAAAATAAGATCAAGGATTCAAATTGAAGGAGCTTGATGAAAAGGGTTGAGAGAGGTACATGAATATTATTTTTTATTTTTCCCTCTCTCTTCTCTTTGTCCGAACAGCTGTTATTTTTGGTTGGAGAAGAAGTTGCTTGGTTGAACCGGTTTCAATCTTGGAAGATTTTTATTTTTCTTCTATATTAAAGGTGAACGGTCAAGGGTTGAGATCAAGGAGAGTAAGTGAAAGTATAGAGTTCTCATAGCTACCCTGAAACTACCTGAGTTCTTCTCCTTCAAAGATGTTCATTTTGTTTTCTTTTTCTTATTATTGTCTGTCTGAGTCTCATGGTAAAAGGCAAACATGGTGAGGTTTGTAAGAAAAAACCAGTGAGAGGTAAAAGATAGTGAGTAATATTAGAGAAAAAGTCATAGATGTCTCAGAGTTTCTTTGTATATCTTTCTGTTGTATTTCATGATTTTGTGGGAATCCCCTTACAAGTTGGTTAGCACTGTGCAGTTGAAAGCTTGGTGTCAGTCTAAGTCAAGTTCAAATTGGGTTAGAATCTGGATTTGTCCCAAATTGGAATGGGTAGTTCCTAGGAAGAAATTGGTGTTTGTAATGTTGTGATAACATAGTGAAATTCCATCATTGTTGTGATGGAGACTGGATGTAGGCCACATTGCACCTAGTGGCTGAACCAGGATATATCTGGTGTTAATTTTTTGTTTCTACTCCTTTCTCAGTTTCTGTTAATCTGGAGACGAAAACAAAAAGTGTCTCTTAATTTGGCACGAGACAAAAAAAAAGTGTCTCTCAACTCAACACGAGACAAAAGCAGAAATATCTCCTGAAATTTCTTTAAAAAAGGCAAAAATTAATATTCAGAATAAAGGGGCTAAGATTCAACCTCCCTTCTCTTAACCACTGATTACTATCATTATAGATAAATGGTACCAAAAGTATATTAACACAAATATATTGTAGAAATAATTTAAATTAAATGATAAACTAACAACATAAATTTATTAATTGGATGTATAACTTAGAGTATTGATGAGCGGCAATTCTATATATATTTGTGAAATCTTCTAATGGCGTTGTCATATTAGTTGGACCACTCGATATATCAATTTATTTTCCTCGTCTAATATTCTCTTGATAACTGGGATGCCTTCTGGCCAGGTGTTGCTGCCTCTGTTCTTCGCTCATGTTTTGTCTATCTTCGTCGTCTGGCATAGACTTGCCAAGTCGGCTGACGACGTCCACGTGAATCTTCCATTGATATGTTGTCACTAATTAACCAAAATAACCATATAAGCATAGTCTTACACTTTTATTTAATGACGGAAAGCAAATTATATTAGGTTTTTATGTTATATTTAAGTGAAATGAGAAGGATGCAAGAGAAGATAGATATAAAAAGAAGAAAGTTTTTTTATTCTGCAGTAATAGTAATGTGAGGTGAGAGAGAGTAAAGTAAGAAAGAGATAATTATAAAAGTTCTGTAAATGTATGAAATAAGAAAAAACATGAATGTATTTGATAAAAAAAGATAAGATAGTAAAAAATTTTTAACATGAAATAACTGACATATAGTTGAATAGATTATTAAGAAGGACAAAATTTAAAAAAAAATTAAACACCAAAATAGATTTTACCACTCAATATATATATACCTATAAATAAGATTATCATAAATTCTAACAAAGATATATAAATTTGTAAACAAAAAAAAAAGTCAATGTCGTCACTCCGTGAAGACATAGAACAATATAATGCAAGCTAGATAGAACTTTTTCGTAGCAGTAAGTTGGCATATTATTATGAGCTCTTAAAGTTTTTGGATAATTGTATAGCATATGCAATATTCAACTTGTTTAACGAACGTGGAAATCTAATAAATCCTAGCTACATGCACATCCAAAAAGATGAAAGACATAGTGATGATGGTGCATTCACATATATATTACTTTCCATTGTAGCCAACAAAATCTCAATGGATTATTTTTACTTTAGATACGTTTTAACGACACTTCAATGTGCCATAGATTTTTTTGCATTCTTATGTATAGACGTGTTTAAATCCACCAAGATACACATTAGGTGCATCGGGTTTAATTTGGTGTATATCGTGTACTATTATTATATGTATATTAGAACAAATAAAAAAATTATATGTACATTAGTTTAGTTTTTTTTTTCTTTTTTTTCGGAAAAAAGATTATGATGTCTATTTATTTATTTTAAAATAATATTTTTTAGTCTAGAAAATTTTAAAATCAATTTAATTTCTAACCCTGTGAAATACTTTAATTTAGTTTTTGAAACATATATTTGATATTAAGTAATAAGTTTATACATTTTTCAAATATCATGTTGATGTCAAATGTATATTTCACAGATCAGATGGATATTTCACACATATTTTTTAAGTACTAAATTAATATAAATCTTTTGAAACTAAAATGATGCCATATAGATATATATTTATTCATGGATACAAAATTTTTTAAGAAGTAAATTAATGTATATTTAGGGACGGATCTATCTTTAACCATGTGGGGGCAAGTGCCCCCATTAAATTTTTATGAAACTTCATGTAGAATATATTAAAAAAAATATTTGCCCCCATTCAAAAAATAAATTTGACCCTACTAATTTTTTTTGGTTTCTTCACACACTTCTCATTGTATAGAAATGAAAAAAAAGATACAAAGTATAAATATTAATCAATAATAAATATATAAAAACACCAATAAAACACATCTTAGCAATTTTAGTAAATAAATTTATTATTATTAAAAGTTAATACATTGTAGCAATGTTAAAATAAAATTATTTTTTATTTGTTAATTTAGTGCTTAACAAATTAAATAAATATAATGAAGAGCCAAAATTTGACTTTATTAAATATTTTTTATTATAAAAAATTAAAAATTTATCCATGAAAAATATATTTAGTTTGCTTAATATTAATAAAAAGTTAATATCTAAATTATTTGAATATTTAAAAATAATTTTAGATTTTTAGTATGTTTATGTAAATAAATATTATTAAAGAATTTTTTTTTATAAATTGCCTATACCAAAATTTGTAACAAAATTTTAAAATCTAATCAATGAAAGACTAAAAAAATATTATCTGAAATTAAATAGCTTAGTTTCTAAAATAAAAAAAATTACATAGACCCGAAAGAATATTATTTTTTATTGGTATTTTTTTAAATTAGTTTTAGGTTTACGCGTAACCACATTATTTGAAAAAATCACTTCGGCTATAAATATTATAAAAAGTCGATTTCATAATTATATAGGAGATGAATTTTTAAATGATTGTTCAATAACATATATAAAAAGAAAAATATTTAATTGTATTGATAATTAAAAAAATATATAGCCTATTTAACTTATTATTTTAGTGTTTAAATTTATTTATTAGACAATTTAAAAACTAATTATATTTTACCATAATAAAATATAATTATAAAAATTATTATTATATTATATATGCATTGCTTCCATTGACAAAATTTTTTAGATCCGTCACTGTGTATATTATGCGTATCTTTAATTTGACAAACTAATTTTTAATTTAGTCTATAATTGAATAATGAAAAGATGACATTTATCACCATTCAAATAAATACCGTTAAATTATCTTAACATATAACGGTAATGCATGTACAAATATTTTTATAATCAAATTTAATAAAATTAGTGCAAGTCCAGCAAAAAAACCACGTGTATAACTCACCATTTTTTATTTTTTGTACTTTCTGCAGTATAGTAGAGAGTACAAAATTTGTTTGATATAATACAAAAAATTTTATATATAACATAAATTTATAAACTTACTAATATATTATAAAAATTTTTGTACATAACATAAATATTGTATATAGTACAAAAAATTTTACATATAACACATAAATTTTTATGCGAATGTATTTTATTAGTTGAGTGAGTTAATATTTTGGATATATAATTTTTTAAAATTTTTCAGTTGTACATCAAAATTTATGTGCTATACACTAAAATTTTTGTATTATATATCAAAATTTATGTCATGCGCATATTTTATTAGTTGGGTGTCAATAAGAAGAGAAAGAAAGATGGTGGCAACGATAATGATATAGCAGTGATGGCAGCCACGATATTACAATGACGATACTGAAAAAAAGAAAAAAAAAACTGTACCCGCATATGTACGAACAAAATAAATTGTGACAAGTTAGTTAAAAATTTGGTTTAAAAATATTTAAACACCTACTTTTATTGAACTTATAATACACCATATGTCCATATCTAATCTTAGCATTTTCCATAAACATAATTCGAACACTAGTTTATTTTGTGTTAACCTTTAATTAAATGACGGTTGGTGTTAATGGTGCAATTAAACCTATTACACCCGTTAGCCACACTAAATAATGTTTAATATAATTTTGTACCTAACTAAGCATTATTGCATGGCTCTCATCATCTCATGTGAGATAAGAGCACCCCACACTTGTCATGATCTTCCTCAATAGGCCCTTCCCTTTTGTACAAGACAAATAATTGGGACCACCGCAAAAATAAATAAATAAATAAATAAATAGAGGTTAAGATGCTATATGTGAATTGTGAAGCTCTTCATTTTACAAGAGGGCTATATGAAGAAAACCATAGAATTGATCCTTTTCTATGGTTTTAACCTTTTAAGTTTTAACTATATAAACAACTCAGCTATATGGGAAAATTTCAAGCCAATGGCATGAAAAGACTAAACGAGACTAAGGACAAGATACTAAATCATTGTTATTGGCCCAATTACTATGTGATCCCACTGCCTTCAATGCAATTTAGGATTTGTCCTATTCATGTAATAAAAGATTAGGTTCTATAAGCCCCCTTTTTATTTTTAAAAATAATATTTTTACACTTAAATTGGTATTTCATATTTAATTTATTACTACTAATTAGATTGTGATTTTAAGGTCCCAAAATCGAGCATCAAAAGCTGGAGAATTGAAAAATCACAGTCATCTTTTATCTAATCCTTTGATATTCCTAACTATTTGAACATGTCACCAGAATAACAGTGGTCACTCCCTTTATTTTACCTATCTCATCTTTATTGTTATTTAAGTTAGTGTTTTAAGTAGACACTAATTTTAAGCATACAAATAACATTTCTTTTTCTTTTTCTTTTTTTTTTAATTTTCAGTTTTTCTTTTGTCTTATTTCTCTTTCCTTCTCTCTCTCAACATCGATGCCATAATGTGGAAAATGAAGTGGTTTGCTTAGTATAAGTCCACAGCATTAATTGGCCTTCAAAATTAGGCTAAACATATGGACCAGTGATGGCAGAAAAGGAATGGCGATTCCTTAAAAACGTGATGGAGAACATATTTATTTTTATTGGAACCAGCCTATGAGAGACAAATGTCAGTTTCAGAGATAATAAAGATTCTGCTATCCTACCTAAAGCTTAGTGTTTGTTTAACCTTGTAACATTACTTGCAAGTATGCCAAAAAGTAAATAATGAAAAGTCGCCCAAAATAGAAGGGAATTTCAAATGGGAATTCAATATTTCATTTGTGTAGTTGCATTCGCCTCCTCCATTATGGGACCTAGAAAAAATCGATCCAAAGTGCCACGTCCATGTGTTCTTTCAACCTTTGTCTACTACGACTAGTGCTAGGTGATGTTGCTACTATATGCTAGATTTTTAAACCGGAGGAGGCAATGCTGCTACATGTCTCATCTAGATGAAAAAAATAAAATAAAATAGAAAATACAATCATGATCATAATCTAGCATATATTGGTTAGATCACATAATAAATCTATTATATATTTTATAGTATCTTGCTAACTCGTGTTCTAACAACATAATCTGCTAATCAAAACTAGGTGAAATTGTTTTCCATTCGAGAGTTAGAGAGATTACTAATACTATCAAGATTAGGTGAATACAAAAAGCTAGAATTTTCCTAGATGATAATTATTTTGACCAGCTCTTTTTAGAATTGATTTCATGAATTTTTTTTTCCTCAATTATCATCGTCACATAAATTTGATGTATGACTATTTAAGCAAATCAGCAAAGCTAAGTAACTTTCTCAAGTAGTTTCATTCTTACACTCAATACTTGTCATCATAGTTTCTGTGCTATTTTTAGATTCAATATGCAATTAGTACGCAAGCACTGAATAAAAACATTACTATAGTGCAAACAAAACCATTATCATACTCTTGTCAGTCTGTGATGCTTCCATATATGTATTTCTACACAAACAGGATACATGATAGGACCAAGCTAAAATATTAAGGCAATGAAAAGAATAAAAATGAAAAAGAAGGGGGAAAAATCAGGATTGTACATCAAATTAGGCCATGCATCATCCTGTTTGAGCTTACTCCCAAGAACTCTGTCTCATTCAAATTATTCATCTGAGGCAAAAAGTCCAAAGATGAAAATAATACAAAATATCACTGTTAATGTGTACATAATGTGCGTGACTAATAAATAAATTCATTAAAAAAAAGAAGTATGTGATTATAGTATTATACCTATTCCGTTTAGGGCTAAGGCAGCTACTTTCTTGAATGGTGGCATGTAAACTACTCCAATATCCAAAAGACGAGTCCAATTGTCCACATCTTTAAATGGTGATTGTTACATTTTCTGAACTTCTTCATAGATAGAATGGAAGAGAGGACTTGAAATATATCTCTCACCAAAACTAGGGAAAATGACCTTCAATTATGGAAAATCAGAAAAACATTCTTAACAAGAGAACAATTTCTTTGTTTCTCATGGAATACTGTAAAATGCACCATACACATAAGTCATAATGATCTAATTACAAAGCCGAGGAGATAAGAAAACTAAAATAAACACGTTTTTTTTTTTGGACGGGAAATAAACACATGTTAAGTTGTTAACAACCTAACCTGGGCCCTCTAGAGAGAAAAATAATGGGCTTTTTCAAGGAGCTATAATGATCCAAATCCAATTACAAAGGAAACGTAGAGAGAAAAATTGACTATAAAATGAGTCTACAGCTTAATCTAAATATAGGCAATAAAAATATCGAAATTTGTTTCTATTCACAATACCTATTATATTAGTTGTATGGGAAAAATTTCCGAATGCTTTCTTTTATTCTATCGGTATCAGAGAATGTTTGGTTAACTTAAGAGGCAAACGATTCGATGGTCCCAAAACGTTTGGACCATTAAATGGTGCCATAATAAAACATATTTTTTAAATTTTTTAATAACTGTTAAATAGTCCGTTTCTAATTTTAATTATAAATTAATCCCATATATTTTATTTAATCATAAAAATTATATTTTATTTTATAAATTATTATTTTATCATTCATCTATTTTGTTTATTAATAATCAAAAACAAAAACAATAACGAATTAGATCTTCCATTAATCGTAATAACTTTTTGGCAATCCCAATCAATTAAAAGTTTATCTTTGATCGATTACATCCGTCGAGGATTTTGAAATCGTGTTTCTTAGAAAATCAATCGATTGGATTAATAAAACAATCGATTGAATTTCAGTTTTCCCATAACTCAATCGGGACTTCAGGTTACCACAAAACAATCGATTGAAAGTTGTAAGGCAGTATGGTTTTTGCAAAAATCAATCGATTGGTCATATTACCAATCGATTGAACGATGACTAGAATGTGAATTTTTTATAATTCAGTCGATTGTTTATATTATCCATTCGATTGAAGGCCGCTATTAAAATGATATATGAAGGTTTAATCGATTAGTATGATAATACAGTTGATTGAATTTTGTACGTGACTAATGTTATATTCCAAATCGATTGGTATGATCAATCAATCGATTGAAATGAGACGTAAATAAGTTTTTTTCTGCATTCAATTGATTGGTAGGATAATCCAATCGATTGAATTTTGAATCGCTGTTCTCAATTTTCATATCCTTTTTATAAATTTTGAATCGCGCCGAGACTAATGGTTTATAAATTGATTGAGTTATGAGAAACCTGAAATTCTTCGACGGATGTAATGGATCAAAGATAAACTTTTAATCGATTAGAATTGCCAAAAAGTTATTATGATCAATGAAAGATCTAATTCATTATTATTTTTGTTTTTTATTATTAATAAATATAATAGATGAATGATAAAATAATAATTTATAAAAGAAAAAATAATTTTTATAATTAAATAAAATATGTAGGTTAATTTGTAATTAAAATTAGAAATGGACTATTTAGCAGTTATTAAAAAAAATTTAAAAAACATGTTTTGTTACGAGATCATTTAATGGTCTAAACATTCTAGGACCATCGAATCCGGTGCCGAAGACTAGAAGTATTGGGTAAAATCACTTCTATTACACAAAAGTGTCCTCTAATTTCACCCTCCCCTTTTACCCTCTTACCAAACAAAGCAATCTTGGGTACACCTAAAAAACCCCAATGCTAAAAGTGATTTATAGACCCTCAACAATGTATACACTATAAGGGCTGGGATGTTGCAGATTGGGCCACAATTGACACAACCCAATGGGATGCAGGGATCAAAAAATGGGGATTCAGTAAGGTATATGAAACCACGAAAGGCTTTGGTCTAGTGGTCATCATGTATGCCTTGCAACAAGTGCACTCGGATTCAAGACTTGGCTAGGCCAGCTAGTGGATGGAACCCTTAAATATTGTGTTCGAGTGTAATGTTGGTGAGTTTGTAATGCCTGGGATTGGAGCTCCAATCCATTTGACCAAAAAAAAAAAAAGTAAAGTATATGAAAAAGCAAGAAGGGAAAAATTGGAGCAGCTGAGGCTAGACACAGATGGAGGATTTGTATGCCTCTCATCAAGCTGCACCAGGGTTCAAATCTCAAGAGTGGAATATAGGACACCCTTTCTACTTCTAGTGTGTGTGTAGTGTAAGACCAACAAAAAAAAAGGGAAAAATAGGAGGAAGTTATCAAAATGGAGCATGTAAGTGAGAGGGGACATCTCAGGAAATACATAAGGAGGTTGGCTGGGAGAGGAGGCAGTTTCCGGCATCATTTTCGGAACGAAATTGGCTTAGAGCTTGATCCTTAAGTTGTTTCTTCTACACTTTTGCATAGTAAAAATTGATATATACAAAATTTGAATACTCCAGAGCATTTGCAATGATGAAAACATAAAAGATAGCCAAATATTTTAAGAAGAAATGAACTCACCACGATAAGTTTCCCAGAATTCTCTGGCCGTCTTGCCAAACTTATGGCAGCTGCAGCTGCAGCTCCTGAAGAAATTCCGACCTATAAAGAAATTTGAAAGAATTATAATGAATGTTATAAAATCCAAAAACATACTTCTTTGTAGATGTTGCAATATCCAGCAACATGCTAATCCAAAGAAAACCAACAACTAAAGCGAATTCTACATCTAGAATCTAGACTTATAAACAATTAAAAGATAGAAATAAAACTAAATACAAAGTAACAACTTTAGAGAAAATTGACACTAAACTTATGAAAATAAAAGAAATAATAGTTTCAAAAATACTTTAAATGATAACTTACCAGCAAACCTTCTTCCAACGCTAATCTCCTAGCCATTTCAATAGCTTCAACATTTGTAACCTGTGTCCTCATATGGCAAGTTAGTTTGTGCAAAATAATTTACTTAAGCAAATTATTAAGATAAAAGGACTGCATACTAAAAGAAAAAGCTAGTAACTATAAAGTTTTAAGTAGATGACACTCCAGGAAAGAAAAATAAAGCATAATAAAATTCAGTAGTTGTTTCATAATTGAATCTCTATATCACCCAAAATGAAGAAAATCATAAGGTTTGTTCTTCAGTATAGAAATGCCAAAGTAGAAACGAACTAGCAATGAAGTTACAGTGAACAAAAATAGAAATGCAAGTATAAAACTGAGGAGGAATGATTTTATCATTTACCTTGATAACTTCGTCGAGCAGTTTGATATCCAAAATGTTTGGCATGAAACCTGCATCAAACATTGGAATACAGTCAACAGCTGAGAAGAGAATCAATAGCTTGAAATTAATATCAAGAAGCAAAACAGTTAAAAAAAGAACGAGTGCATTTATGAACTTTGCAAAAGATTCATACCTGGATTGTCTCCTGAGATTATACTTCTGTCAGCAGGTTCCACACCAACCACCTAAGAAAGACATAATAAAGCATACTGTAATGATAGGAGAAAGATGATAGAACAAACAAAGAATCACTGGCTCTGTTAAATGCAAGCAGCAGATTAACCATATGGCATAATTGTCTATACATCTAACCAATGGATACAATTCAAGTCTTAATTTGGAAACATAATCAAAATTAATGGTTTAACCACACATGCAAATAGTTGTACAAATATTCTCTGTTTTCTTTCTAGTCCCATTTTTCCTTTCATAATCTTCTCTTTCTCTCCTCCAACATAAGAACACCATAATCATAGAGCCTATTCCTTAGGGATTTAGAATATGAAAATGATAATGCACAAGTTATCATCATTTGTGTATTTTATTATTCCAATTCAATAACAACTGCACCTAATTTCTTTCAAGTTATGAAATTGGAATTCAGGAGTCAGGACCCCGTGTTAGTTTAAAGTGGAAGTCAATGGCACAACACCAATAAGTGTATTTCACTAATTTGAAATAACAAATAATTACATTCAAGGCAGTACTTGAACCTTTATGTTGGTGTTCATCATTTTCAGGTAACGTCCAGTGCCGGTAACAGTGCCACCAGTTCCAATACCGGCAACCAATACATCAATATTACCAATGGTATCCTCCCATATCTCTGGCCCTGTAGTTTCGAAGTGGATCTGTAATTTGTGCACATAAAGCTAGTATCTTAATTTCAGAAATGCACCAAATAATTTAGAACAGTAGCTATCCAGGCAACGGTCATATATCTGAGAGTTTAGACTTAAACCTTTGCATTATTCATGTTATCAAACTGTCTAAACATGTAAGCATTGGGTGTACTTTGAGCAATTTCTTCAGCTTTTTCAACTGCCCCTTTCAATCCCTTTTCTGCATCAGTCAAAACAATCTCTGCCCCAAATGCACGCAAAAGGATTCTCCTTTCAAGATTTACGGAAGCAGGCATGGTTACTATAAGTTTGTACCCTTTTGTTGCTGCAACAAAAGCGATGCCAAGTCCTGTGTTTCCAGTTGTTGGCTCAACTAAAACAGTCTGGGGAATGCATAATCGGAAATTTATTGAATATCAAACATCCAAACCTCAACTTCGGAAAGAAAATTACATCACAGTTCATAGTTAATGAAGTTTTAAAACTAGCTGGAGAAGCAAATATCACATTAATTGGTATGCCAAAAATCATCCCAGCTTACCTTCCCCGGAGAAATATCTCCAAACTCTTCTGCATCAGACAACATACTAAAGCCAATTCTGAGATTTTGAAACATTAACATATGTCAGTTCATGATGTGTCCCCAATTCGACGATCGAAAATCATATAACAAAATGCCAAGCTGAAAATTTAACCGAAATGCAAAATAATGGATAAATTATTACTATGCCACACCGACAAGTTTCCAATAAAATTATGAATGTGATTACATAACTTATCTGATTACCGATTCTTTAACAAAATAATATCACATCAGAACAAACAATCAAAAAATTTATTTTATGTACAGTATATACATTGTGATGAATACAACAATTACCTATCCTTGACACTTCTGCAGAGTTCCATAGACTCAAGTTTTGCAGCAACGTTTGCCACACAACCTTCTGTAACCTTGTTGAGGTACACCATTGGAGTATTTCCAATCAACTACATTAGCTTGCATTAAAAAAAATATTATTCAAATTAATACATCTATCCATTAAAACAAGATAAACAAATGCCCCCTGTCAAAACATAATTCATTCATCATTTTTACCACCATTGAAACAATTAGTATTATTATTAGTGTAGCAACTGATTTCACAAAATTTCAGTTCCATAGATTCCTAACATGCTTCAACTGCAATTCATGTATTCCTGAGCTACGCTAAGCTTCTACTGCTACTAACCACTTTTGTTAATATTGCAACTACCGAAATTTCACAAACAGAGAAGCAAATGATGTAGTTGGAGTTAATTAAAGTTTAAATTTGATAGGATAAAGAACATAGGGACTTGAAATTTATAATTAATTGAAAAGCTAAAGAGGAATTGGTGGAGAAGTGCGAACCTGGGTGACATCTTCAGCAATGTTGACAGTTTCGAGGCCATGTCTGGTGGCGCCGGAGAAGAGTGGCGGCGCAGCCACGGAGGCTTTGAGTTTGGGATGAGAAGAACCGCCACGGGCACGACAGTTGGGTTTGAAATTGAGGCTAATGAGAGGGTGGCGAGGGAGTGAAGGAGGAGGAGCGAGCGGTGAATAGGAAGAAGAGAAGCATGAAGATGATGATAGCGCCATTGTCATTGTTAAAGCCACGGCAACAAGCTCGGCTCATGTTTTGGGATTTAAGATGGGTTTTGCAATTTTCTTTTCTTTTCTTTTCTTTTTCCACCAAATAATAAAGTTACACACACAAGATTATATTCCTGCCAAATTACACAAATTAACTTTTTAAATGGGATGGCTAGAATCATTGTACGATGAATGATGATGTAAGAGCTATAATTTCTATAGACCATTTAGATAATATAAAATAATTAAATTGTTTGGAGTAGGTTCGAAAAATTAGAAGTCTTAATTTAGAAATTTAACAGTGAGATTTAAATTTAGTAAACTTTTTTGAGTAGAAAAATATAATTTTTAATGAAAAATTGTGTAAAAACGTATATCAGTAATTTAGTCTGTAATACCGACTTAAGTCTGTTCAGTATTGTGTGAGAATAATAAAAACATTAGGAAAACTTAGAAAAAATTTTAGAATTGAATACCAGACACTAATTTTAAAGGTTTTGACCCAAAGTGGGCTAAAAAAATTAAAAACGCAAATGGGTTGGACGGGGCCAAGTTGAACCCAAGTTCAACATATAAAAACATATTTAATGAGCTTTTCAGCTCATAAACTACACAAAGAGGTGACACACACACAACTGCATTGAAAGGAGAAGGAGGAGAGAGAGAGAGAGTACTATTCACCCTCACCTTTATTCGCTTGTTTCTTGAGCTATGGTGCTCCAATTCGCGTGTCGTCAGTTGCTACGCAAAACTCTTGCCGAGCCCGTCAGTTCTAGCTAAGCTTTGTAGGTAAGATTTCGAATTTTGTACTCCTTTTCTCTGCCTTGTCCTAAGACATTCGAAATTCAAAGCTTGAGTTTTGACTAGATTTTTGTGTTTTGGTTGTTTAGGTACTAACCATTAGTGAGGAATTGTTGGATTTCTTCCCTAATTTCTGTGCACAAGGTGAGGTTTCTCATAAACCCTTGTAGTTTGGTATATTGTGAATATTAGGTTTTGATTTTGATATATATGTATGTATGTATGTATACTTATATGCTTGGACCGGTTATCTTCGCGAACCGGGTCTCGAGCTTCGTTATTTGTATTTTGGCACTCTTCTGTATATACATACCCATATTAGCTTATCTTTTTTCTGTTTGGCTTAATTTATCGCTTCGTGAGTGTTGCGCTTTTCAATTTAACAATTTTGATTTACCCTTTTTTCTTCAAAGTCTCCTAGTTAAAAAGCTTTTTTCACTATTATTAATATATAATTTTACTTTTAGAGGTCGAAATACCTCGCCACCTCTGTCTTATGACTTAAGCATAAGGCTCTGTGTGGTAGGGTGTTATAAATGGCACGACGACAAGATGGAGGCCAGCAATCATCGCAAAAACGAGATGGAGGCCAGCAAGAGGCAACGACAGAGAAGGTTGAGGCTTTGAGCTCTTTCTCTACCGTATTTGAGTGTTGTGAGTGTGAGAGACTAGGTTGGGGAGGGGCGAGTAGTGCGGTGCCGAGATGCCGACCGGCGAGAGGCGACAAAAGAAAAGGATGAGGAAAGCTCTGTCTCTATCAGTGACGGTGGTAAGTGTGAGAGTAGGGTTGTGGAGGGGGGCTTGAAGGCCATTAGGGTTTTTCTTTTTTTTTTAATATATATAAATACAAAATGAAGTCGTTTTGGAAGGGAAGTTTGCCAACATGGCAAGAATCAGTCCAGCTTAGCTTTTCGATGATGAAAAGTGTCTTAGAGACTACTCTGAGTCTTGGAGTGCAACTTCCAGGACAAATTTGAGTAACTATTAACTTCAGGGACCATTTTGAGGCTCAAGTGTAACTTCAGGGACCACTTTAAGGCTTAACTCGAAGAAAGACTAAATCATGCTCTTATTCCCTATTTTTCCTTAGATGTATATTCCTCTTCAAGTGCCCCTAGCTTAAGAAAATGAGTACCTTTATTCATATGCTAGAATCTTCTGAGAGTAATACCTTCTTAAGTGAGTAGCATTTCATGTCCTTGGCGCTTTAAGATCATCTAAGGTTTCCAATTTATATGCCCCTTAGCCAAGAACCTCTCTAATTCTGAAGGGTTCTTTTCAATTTGATGAGAACTTTTCATCCAAAGGTATTGAGGATCCGACATTTACCTGTTTCAAAGCCAAATCGAATTGTTTGAAATCCCTAGGTCTCACTTTTAAGTTATATCTTCTTGCCACTCTTTATTTCAATGCTTGTTCATCGAGATTAGCCATTGATCGTACTTCCTCAAACAAGTTCATTTTAACCTTATCTGTCGTGCTTCCTAGGACCATCCTCGGACTAGGTTTTTCGATCCTAAATGGGATGACAATCTCGTCTCCATAGGTTAATCAGAAAGGCGTCTCTCCAGTTGAAGATTGTGGAATTGTACAATATGACCATAACAATGTACTGAGTTCATCAGTCCACAAGTCTTTATTCCCATCCAGCATTTTTTCAAACCATTTAGAGTTACTCAATCTATTTTGTAACTTAATCTACTACTATTAAAAACTTAACTTTTCCTAGGCCATGAGAAAGTGGTCCCAAGAATTCCATCTCCTATTTTGCAAAGAGTCTCGTCAAAATCACAGATACCACCTCATGAGGTGGCAATTGGTGCAAATTAGAATGCAATTGGCACTTTACACATTCCTGCACATAATCCACTGCATCTTGGATTAATATCAGCCAATAGTATCCAACCTATATGCACCTTCTAGGCTAATGACTTTCCTCCTATGTGATGTCCACTAGGGGTGTTCGCGGTGCGGTTTGGTTCGATTTTTGAGAGAAAAGTCATCCGATCCGATCGTCTAATTAAACTGCGGTTCGGTTTGGTTCAATTTTTTTATCGAAGTCATCCGAACAACACCAAACCAATTAAAATCAATTTGGTTTGGTTCGGTTTTTTTATTTTCCAATTAATTATAGAAAAAAAGTCTAAAAATTGCAGGAATTACTAGAGCTAAGACTGAAATATAAAAAATAGTGAAGTGTAAGCAACTAACAAACATTAGTATGTACACTTCCATTCAAACATTCCTAATTTCATGTACTGATTGGAATTAGACAAAATACAGAAATTTCTACTGCAAATTGTACAACTTTTCACTTTCACCATTAACAACAAAATGTTATGAAGGCTATGACATTCATGACAAATCAATGGAACTTCTTCAGTAAAAATTAAGTTCAATTAATCATGAAAATGAGCAAGAGCTGAGGGCTGAGGGTGGAGCAAAATACATTTTAGGAAGGGAAAGATAAGAGCCAAAACCATTCCTCTAAACAATTTATAAAAAGAGTAGTATAATAATACAGAATCAATATATATAACATCTTAAAAATACAAAAAGAAAATATGTTAATCCATTAATGACAGCATAAAAATAATAACTAATAACCAACTAAAAGGTGAGAACCAAGTATATTGGTACTGGTACATGTTTAACCAATAACCAGCAGAAGCAGAAGCAAAAATATCAATAGGTTGAACATAAAAAATCAAGGGAAAAAAAGATTAACAACATGATAAAGATTGAAACTATAATGAAATGAAAGATCACAGAATCTACTGTTTGGTAAGTTTTTTACAGTATTGGACCCAAATCCTCGATCCAAGCCAATAAATCTATTCCGTGCCACAATCCCTACAACAATGAAACAGACTTCCAAAAATCAATAACAAATACTAAAATCCGCAACCGAGACATGTGTAGAAAAACCAATTATCTTAGACAATTGCACCTTCTGTTCATCAATTATATTGATTCCAAGTTCTCTTCTTATATCCTGCCAAAGACCAATACCAGATAATGAACAACAAATACTAGGAATCAACAACAATGAACAATGAACAACAATGAACAAATAATTAAAAAAACAGAAGCAGAAACATAACAAAATAAAATTACTAGCATTCAGTAACAATGAACAATGAACAACAATCAGCAACAATGAACAAATAATGAACAGCAATAAGCAACAATGAACAAATATGTCTAATTAACAAGAAATTAACAAAACCCTAAACAAGAAATTAACAAATTTGAACCTAACAACTCAGAAGCACAAAATCAGAGTTATTAACAAGCAAATTAACAAAATCCTAAACAAATCCTGCAACTCAGAATCACAGAAATTATAATTAACAAAATCAAACCCTAACTATTTCATAATTATAAACCAAATATGTCTAATTGCTTCAGATACATAGAAGGAGAGAAAATCAAACCTGAAGTCAAGTGGATGGGAAGGAGGAAGAGCATTGGAAGAAGGCCAACCGGTGGCTGCTGTGTTGTGGGTGGCCAGGCTAGAAACGCAGTTGTACTGCTATGGGTGGCCACAAACGGTGCTGTAGGTGGCCAGATCGGTCCTGTTGGTGGCGCTGGGGTGCCGCTGGATGGTGTTGGCCTACTGGGTGGTGTAGTGTCTATGACTGCGAGGGAGGTGCTGGCTGGGGCTGGGTGGTGCTGTCCGTAAGGAGGGGCTGGGAAGAAAGGTCTGGTGGCGCTAGAAGGAAGGCTTCGACGGTGCTACAAGGTGGTGGGAGGAAGGGGTTCGAGTGAGACTGAGAATGAGTGCAGAGAGCGAAACTGAGAGAGTGAGAGTAGAGAGCGGCTAGGTTTACGTTTGGGGGTGGGGGGTTAGGTTAGGTCACGTTAATTGGGGGTGGGGGTTTGGTTTTTAGAGTTTTGTATAATACTGGTTCGATTCGGTTAGAGTTTTCATTTTCAGAACCAAAAACCGAATCGAACCACAATAAAAATAGCAAAATATGTTTTTTTCGATTTTCGGTTTGTTCGGTTTTCGATTTTTTCGATTCGGTTGGTCGGTTTAGTTCGGTCCAGATCGGTTTTGAACACCCCTAATGTCCACAATACTTTTAATGTTCTCTTGCAACACATAATTTGTTTGTTATGGAGCCAAACACTTGAGCAAAGGTTGAAAAAATCATCTGTCACATAATTTATAATGCCTTGTTGTGCTACTTTCACTTTTAATCTCTTTGCCTTCTTTGAAGCATTGGAAAATTTCCTACATTCTAAGTATGACAAAATTAGATCCATCCAAGTTGGCAAAGTAATCGAATGGGAAATTGTAATCTCATTAAGAATTATTGTCTACTCCTATAGAACCTCTTGAATCAGAGTATAAATTCCATTCTCAGGTTTCATACATGTCAATTTAAACAGAACGTCCACCCTTGCATTCTTCTCTCAGGAAACATGATTTATAGAAAATGATTCAAAATCCTTAATCAATCTTTGTACCTTGTTAAGATACAACTTCAATAATGGATCTTGTGATTGATATTCACTATTAACTTGAGAAGTCATGATCTGGAAATCATTGTACACTAGAATCTTGGTGCTACCAGCATCACAAGCTATCAATAACCCTTCAAGCAAAACTTTAAACTCAGCTCAGTTATTAGATATACAAAAATCAAATTTGATAGAGACTTCAATAACCACATAATCATCCTTTGTTAGAGTGAGATCAGCTCTGCCACTTTTATAGTTTGAAGCTTCAGCAACATATCATTACCAACATTATATCTTCCGACTCAATTTGAGTGATCTCAATTAAGAAATCCACCATGGCTCGAGCTTTGACAACATTTATGGGCTCATAATAAATGTCAAATTTAGACCAACTTAACATTCTTCCAACTAAATCTAGTTTTGATAATAATTCTTTAATCGGTTGATCGGTCCGCACTGTAATTGTGTGACTTTGGAAATATTAGCGTAACTGACATGCCGATGTTAACAAAAAAAGCAAGTTTTTCTAATTTAGTGTACCACAACTTGAGACCTTAGAAAATTAAATGGGTTGTTGACGTTTATCATCGCTTTTTAAAACGAGAACAGATGCTAAAGTCTCCTCTTTAATAGGGAGGTATAGATATAATGGCTTCTTGTTTTCTGATTTAACAAGTATTGGATGGGAGGCGAGGGCTTCTTTAAATTTTTGAATGCCTTTTCACACTTCTCTATCAACGAGAATAGGGCATCCACTTTCATTAAGGAAAAGAATGGTTTGGTCTTTTTAGTCAAGGCTCCAATGAAATGAGACAATGCTGCTAATAATCTCATGAGCCTTTGGACTTATTTCAAAGTCTAGGGGATTGCAATGTTCAAAATTGCTTGAAATTTTTTGAAATTGACTTCATTCCCTCTTCGAATTACCATAAACCCGAGAAACTTATCTCCCCAAACTCCAGAAGCACACTTTGTTGGATTAAACCTCATTTGATTCCAGCAATATATCATTGCCAACATTAAGTCTCATTTGACTTTATTTTTATCAACATATCGTCGATATAAATCTCCATGTTTTTTCCGATCTAATATGTGAAATTGTTAGCCATCAATATTTGATAAGTCCCCCCTTTTAAATTTTAGAGTTCAAATTTCAAGGGAAATGGCAAATTTCTATTTATCATAGTATATTCTTCCACATCCTTTCATGTTTGAAACTTCTCCAAATTTTCATTGGGTTTGACTCTTGGCTGTCCTTCAACTCGGGTATCAAGATCCACCAAGAACACTCCAATTGCTTCTTTCATCCTTCTCATAAGGCTTACACTTGTATTATTACATGTTATAGCAACCATTCTATCTCCTCGGATGGAAGCAACCGAATCGTCCAACATAAGGTATTGGGTGACAGAGAACTTTGTGTAAACAAAAGATGAAATGTTATTTATGGGTTTTCTTCTAAAAATGACGTTGTAGGCAGTTAAATCCTTCAAAACCACAAATTCTGCTTGAATCACTTTAACATCCTTACTGTCTCCAAATGAAATCAAAAGATCCACTGCTCCATCTGCCTTTATGTAGTGATTATCCAAACCTCTACCCCAAACAAATACTATTTCAAATGATGATCTTTTAGTCCTAAAACGTCAAAAGTATTTCTAAACAATAGATTATAATATGCAAGAGTGTCTAGAAGAATGCTCTTCACGAATCTATTTTCAAGATTTGTAGTGATCACATGATGTTCATCATCTACCAATGATTTGAACTTAAAGTCCTTTGCTATAAATTTGATGTCAGAAAAGTTTTCTGCTTTCTATGTTTTAACAGTGAGAACCTTTATATCTTTTTTCAAAGAAATCTAGGACTTGGGTTGTCCATCTCTTTCAAATATAACATTCACAATAGCTAGGCCACATTATTCACCACTTCGGGATTCGGTTGGTTCTGGGGTTTCTCCCTTCACGTTCTTCATCATCCCCTCGCCCTTGAGGCGGCCTTGCATGCTGTACAAATCTAGCGAGTTTACTGTCCCACATTGCTTAGTTCAAAGGATCCTTCAAATTAATGCAATCCTTAATTAGTTCTATGCCCATGGGATTTATGATAATCACAATATTGTGATTTTTCCAAAGACGCACGAGATATGATTTGACAAGGCTTAGGAAATATACACTTTTAGGGGATTTGTTGATATACTTCAGCTATGCAAGCACTCAACAGGTATAATGATTAAACTTTAGTTTTGGCAAATGAGATCAAGGAGGCTGGTTTGAAGGATTTGTCGAGTTCCCGCCTTTTAAGGGTTGAGAAGTCCAGATTTTTTATTTAGTAGAGATAACATTGTTAAGATCTTCATCCTGCATATATTCCAAAGGGATCTATTGTATTTCCTCCATGCACTTAATGTCTTTTGACGTCAGATGGCGTCTAAAATCTCCTTCTAACAAACCATTTATAACACACAATCGCACGACCTTAGGTGTTCAAGTATTAACCTTTACAAGCACTTTATTAAAAAGATTGAGGTAAGCCCTGATACTCTCAACACATTGCTCTATTCCAAGCAATGAAATTGAATGTTTTGCTTGTGCCCTTCTACTGGTAAAGTGAGCAAAGAACTTATACTTGATATAAAAAAAATAAGAGATAGAATTCAAAGGAACTAAGTCAAACCACACCATGTTGGTCCATGTAGTGTCAATGGGAATGCCTTACAAGTAAGGATCCTCTACCCCCTCCAAATTCATCATGGCTTCAAAAGCATCAATATGCTTTTGGGGATTCGTGACTTTTTTATACTTCATATCTGTCGACTTGTCAATATTTTTAGGAAGCCAAACTTGTAAAACATGAGAGGACAATAGGTTTTGGCCGATAATCAGGTGCTCTCGACTCTTTATCTACCTTCTCAAGCTCTTACTTCTAGATGTCGTTCTTCTTCTCTTGGACTGTACTGAGCGAGATGCAGTTTAGGACTGTCTACTGATCTCCTGAGTTGTGTCCCTTTTTGTCCTTTAAAGAAAATCATACCTTCTATTACATGGTGAGGGTGAGAATCATCAATCATCATTCCTACTAGGCGACTTCGATGTCATGACGTGTCATCACAACTTCTAGACATAGATAGATGAAACCTTTCCAGTAACTGATGTTGTAATTGTTGAACGTGATGCCTCATTTCCTTCATAGTGTGCACATAATTATTCCTGAAACTGGAAAAATGGTGCCCTTTTGCATTACGTCCTTGACGACGCCCCATCTAGGTAGATTTTACGATTCTGATGTTAATCGTTGTTATCTTGGTCAGGAGTTATATCAGTCTCATGCCTATCGCACTCTTCCCTTCTTTCATGATTGGAAGTTATGGGTGTGAAACTTTCAAATTTGTGTTAACATCTAGTCAACCATAGTTTTCAGTGAACAGACGAACCAAATAGTGAGACAGATGGTCCGAGCTGAGGAGATGACGGAGAGCTCCTTTCTACCAATGCTTATAGTTAGGCCGGAAAGAAAACCTATAAAGACACTCCGATACTTAAGTTAGTAAGTGTTTTAGTTGCAAAGTATTTTTTGTATACCTACCATTTCTTTGTTATACATTGTCTTTATATTTGTCTTAATTAATACGTTATTGGCAGAATAGCCTTTGATTCGACTTAATTTTCTCTTTATATCTTGACATTATGATATCTTTACATTTAATCCCTATCTCATCAGATTCTAAGGCAACTATTCCTTTTGTTGCCTTAATTTATTCTTTGGGATCTTGCCAAATCATTGGGCCTCACTTGGTTTTTCGGATATTAGGGTCTTGTATGTAACAGTTACATTGTTATTATATTTAAGAGATAATTATAAGAATTTAATTTTGATATATTGTCACTGTAAGGTAATTTTACATTATATTGACCGCTTGAATAATCATTTAAAAGAATAAATGTAATTGAATAATTGTATATAATATTTTACACTATTAATACATTAAAATTAACTTCTAATTATAATTATAATAATATAAGAAAATAGAACATATCATTATAATTATTGAAAATATATGACAAAATAATTTAACATTATTGACAAAATTTAGTATAACTAATCATTAATTCAAATCATAAATAACGTTGAAAAGAAAGATGAAAATTGATGCACTACTATATTTTAGACATTTAGTAACATTTATCTCTTAACATTTATTAAAATGTTAGTAGTTATGACAAAATTACATATTAAATAACATTTATGCTAAAATGTTACCAAATGCATTTATTTTTTTTTAAAAAAATGTTACCTATTCCTAATTCACTTATTCACATTCACTGGAAACAAGCAAAACTCCCCACTCGCAAAATCAAAATCTTTCGCTCCTCACATAAAAGTCTCGCTCATGCATTACGTGTTTGCTTTGATCTTGATCTCACTCTTGCTTGATCTCGATCTCAATCTCGCTCGATTCTTGATCTCGCTCTCGCTCGATATCACTCTTGCTCGCATTTCGTCTCCTTAATCTCTCACTCTGCCTCCTCGATCTCACGGTCTTCCTCCTTAGTTTCATCATGATTACTGCAATGCTCTGTACTTCAACCACAGGCTACCTCCAATTCACTTTGTTCTTCAATTTCTCATCTCAAATTTAAGAGCAAGCTCATTGGTAAGCATTTTGTCTCTTATTTAATTTTTTTTATTCACTCTGTTCTTCAATTTCTCAGTTCTTGCTGATTTCGATCCAGATCTAAATTATCGCTGTTCGTTGTTGCTGCCTCTGCTTGCCACACCTGCTATCATCATCGTCACCATCGTTGTTCAGGTAGGCCATCCGTTGATACTCAATGTGCTAATTTAGGTTATGAATTCATGGCAGTTCTTCAAAGTGCTAGTTAACTTATTTCATAAAACTGATTTTGACCTTGTATTGGTAGTTGAGTATTTTGGATTTTTGACATGGATTTCATCTTGTTGTATTTTGTGTATAATTGGATTCGGTTCAGTTATAACAATAGATTCGTCTTGTTCTGCAAATTTATAAAAGGTTGATTAGCAAAATTTGGTAAAAATATTATTACGGTATGAATAAAATTATTTGATTCATCAATTATTCATTATTTTTAATACCTTGATGCAAATATCCTTAAAGAGATTTTTAGTCTTGTTGCTCCTGTACTTATGCATTCAGATTATTTCAATAATTCTGAGGGAGTAATCATGGCATCTCAACATTTGTTATTATTTTCTAGCTATATATTATCTTATATAGTTGTCAATATACACAATATTAGTATTATTATCATCTATGATCTGTGCACAACTATATGTTGTTACATCGTGGCTAATGATATCTTGGAAAATAATAAAATTTTTAAAAGTCAAGAAATATATGAGATTTGGTAGACTGAATCCTACTTCCAATGCATGAACACAATATTTATGGTGATTTATGTTTGCTTTCTTCATCTATAAAGGTACTTGGCAGTTATTTTAATTACTGGTATCATGCCTTCCTCCATAAGCATTTGGATCTGACAGAACAAATATTTGTAGTTAAAATGTATTGACTGAAACTAGTTGATGTACATATTTAATCTTTGAGATAAATTGGCAGGTTTTTTTCTTTCTTTTGACATGTATATGGTTCTTTCTTGTTGTCGCAACCATAAATATAAGGTCAATTTAAAATGGTGACAATTCTAAAAAGTCGTATCTATATAGATACTTTATTCAACAAAAAATTTGTTAGAAAAAAGTCACTGCTAAAAATGTAAATTCTAGTAGTGTGTATGCATCAAAATTATTTTTCTTTTCTTATGGTTATCGAACTTATTCAAATCCTAGTGAAAATTAATATCATGTCTACTTAGTTTTCATGATAATAATACATTAATATATTTGATTTTGTGTGGAAATACTATGTAATGGAAATGGGGATGTGAGCTTAATTTTCATCAACATAGGAATGTGTCGAAAAACTTGACACATGATTCTCATTCAAGTTTTCTGAAGAGTTTTATATCCAAATTATTATTGTGAAAAATATTGCATAATTGCAATCCTCTGGCTCAAATAGATAAAATAGTGTCTTTTAGCTACAAAATGTAGCACAACTCCTCCCTTGTCATCACTAGACCATGTTGGTATGCTGTTAATGATAGCTTACTTGTTTCTTATACCTTCTTTGGTTTAATTATTGTTCCTGAATTTGCAAGACATTGTCAATGAGCACTTAAAAAGATTTTTTGTCGTTGAAATTGTGAGAGAAAAGATTTTTTATAGCAATATTTAAAAATATTTTGTTAATTATAGAATTCTAAAAGATATACTTGAGTTAGATTATCATGGGCATTCTAAATATGTGCTATTTAAGTATGATTGGTTTCAAAGTAAAAAAGACAACTTTAGATCAACACTTGTAAATTTTAGAAAGTCAATTTATGAAAATGATCCATTCATGTTTGCAACCCAAGTGAGACAAGTTTATTACACAGAAGATCCAAGTGATACTTGGCATGTTATTACCAACACTATTTCAAGCGGTTTGTTTGATATATACGGTGACTTAGATAATGATGATATGGAAAAATTCAAGGATGGTCCTCAAATAACAAGTTCTATGCTTTATCAATCTACAAGTGTTGAAGATGATGTTAATCCACTAGGGATGATATACCTGTGACAACAATTGATACATGCATCTTAGATAATCAACCAATGGGAGAAGAGTCACAAGATAATCTTGATTTTAGTCATAGAGATATGTCAACCCTATGATTTTCTTCTTTCTGGGTAATTTTATACTCTCAATCCCCTTTATTAATAATTATTTTGTTGAATTGTGAGAATCCTGTAATAGTTTGATGCTGTAGCTTTCGTGCATAAGTGGTGTAAATTTATTTGTTTTTGCTATTTGTTGTATTTAGAAGTTAGAACCATCACTAAATGCCTTTATTACATACTTGTCAAGAAAAATCTATACTAGTTAGTGAGCTATTGAACAATGATCTCTACATTGTTTGTCGGTAAATATAGTAACCCTTTCCTTATCCTCATCGCAAGATTTTTATTATGCAGTTGAGTTTAGAACTGCTACTGCTAAAGATAGAACTGTTGAGCAAAAAGTCTTGGAGGTAAGAGAATCAAACTTCATGAATTTAGTTTTGCAAGCTCATTTAAATGCAGTAAATTTCTTTCTTTCTTAATCATTTCTAGTATCTAGTTTTCATAAAAATTATATAAACATGAACATTTTTGCTCTTCTGTGATTTATAGTCCAATCCTGTTCTTGAAGTCTTTGGGAATGCAAAGACGGTTAGGAACAATAATTCAAGGTGAAAAATAATAGTAAGTTTTCTTATTTATTTATATAGCATTATTTTTATGTCATACTATCTTACTATAATTTGTGACTTCTGCAGTCCTTTTGGTAAGTTTGTGGAGATTCAATTTGATCAGAAAAGAAGAATTTCAAAAGCTGCTATCAAAACATATTTACTGAAAAGATCGCGTATTTGCCAGCAGTCAAACCCAGAGAGAAAATTATCACTATTTCTACATGCTCTGCACTACATCATAGGAGGTAGTGAGATTCTTTTTCTTGCACTAATTTGTTTCTGGATGAAATCACACATTTGAGTGACCGATAATTAAACAAAAATCCTCGACGTAGGACCTCTAGAGTGTTCGATAGAGAATAAAAGATCATTTCCATTTCCTATCATTGTCTTCATGTTAGGTATACAGTGTTTGTTGTACATTATGCCCTTTTGCTTAATTATGGTAATGCATGTGGTTGTTATTCATTGTGATCATTTTTTCAGTGCTTAGAAGAGTACATCATTATTCATTATTGGCCTTGCTATTAGCTCTAGCTAATAATTTGAATGGGGTAACAGAAATTTAGCATGATAGAACTTTGTTTAGACAAGAGATTATAAAATACAAGTCCACGTCCAAAAATATTTCATTATATGAATCAATCAAATTGCTATGAGTTAGAAGGAATTGACGAACATAAAGAATATATAGCTACAAGGAGAGCAATGGATGTTGTTGGAATGAGTTTTGAAGAGCAGGTATATTTTATAGGAAGTTCGTTTAAGTTCATGATTAGATTGTTAAATTTTAACATGTGCTTTGATGTTCTGCCTTTTCATTTTTCTGTCATTCTTCATGATGCAATATTATTTTGTTTATTTGTTATAGAGATATTATTTTGTTTATAATTGCTAGTGTCTCTGGCTTGTATAGTTGAAAGATAAACACCATTACTTCTTTTTTAATTTAAACATGTACTCATGATCTCAAATATTTGTATTTAATCATGCAAGCATATTAAAGAAATAAAAAAATTGACTTATTAGACCAATTTTAATATCTAAATATCTTGATTTTAATTTGTAAAGTGGGTGTAGAATATGTAATTGAAGAAAAAGCTTTTAATTCAATATTTTGTGCATTTAAATGTTACTAAAGATCTATTGTAATATTTTTTTATTGTTACAAAAAAATCTTTTGTAACATTTATTATAGTATTGCTATAGAATATCTATGGTAATATTTTCTAAGTGTTACAAAAAATATTTATAGTAACATTTTTTTGTAAGTGTTACAAAAATAAATCTTTGGTAACATTTTCTAAGTGTTACAAAAATTATCTATAATAATATTTTTTTAAGTATTATAAAAATATCTAGTGTAACATTTTCTAAGTGTTACTATGAATGGTCTATTGTAACATTTCTCGTAATATTACTATAGAATATTTTTTGTAATATTTTCACTAAATGTTATTAAATCTTTAAAAGAATATTAGTAAAACTCTTTAGTAACATAGGGTGTATTTAACATTTGTTAAAATGTTACTAATATACAGAGTAATATTTTAATATGATTTATTAACATTTTTTAAATGTTAGTAAAAGTCAAGTATGTAGTAGTAATGCTAAGACCATTTGAAATTAGAATTTTTTGTGTTTTATAATAATACAAAAATTTTATATACACACAAAAAATCAGTCAACATATATTTATGTATATTATATTGTTTATTTATTTTTAAATATTTTACATTTTAATATATATTTTATATCGATAACTTATTTGGTAGTTGATGTTTTGTGTATCCATAATATTGTTTGTAATAATATACTAATAATTAAAGTATCTCTAATGCATGATTTTAATACAAAGTGTCACATAAGTATTTGTAGAATCATATATCATAAAATTTAATTTAAAACTCAATGTAAAATTTATCACTCCAATGCTTAGCCTTATTTTAATTTATGCTTAAATTATTTTTATTTATTTCAAATAATTTTAATTAAATTGTGAAATTTTAACTAAATTAAGAATATAAAATTACAAAATTAATAATTTTGTAGATGTGAAAATTGAAAATTTTGTATATAGGATTGGAAGAAAAATTAGAATTTTATAAGTAATTGAGAAAATAACTTACGATAAATTGATTTAGATTTATTTTTCTACCAAATAACTTAGTAATTTTAGGCTTATTTCAAACCATTTTTTTCAAAAAACAATTATTTATAATTTTAGTTTTATTTTAAGTAATTTTTTTCCAAAAAATTATTTAATTATTTTAGTTTTATTTTTAATTTTTTTCAAAAACAGTATTATGTAGTAATTTAGTTTTATTCTAAATAATTCAAATTTTAATTTTATTTTACTTAAAATTATTAGCCTTGATTATTATTTAACGACTATAGTTAATATGTATTGTTAGAATTTTTATATTTTAATTATTTATTAAAATGGTAAAATTAATATTATTAGTTTTTAGCATATATTTACTGATTTTAGGTTTATTTGTAATATTTAGTAAATTATCTTTTAGTTTAAATACTTAATTAATTAAAAGGAAAACAGTATCAACATCAGTATCAGTAATTATCAATATATATTATTAACTAAGTTTTATTTATTTTTATTTTAGGTATTTGTTAAAAAAAATTAGTTCATGTAGCCACCATATTTAAAATTATACCCATATTATCTACACCTATTAAATTCACAATTATACTCACATTATGTACAAGAATACGCACAGTCTTCTATATAATCATGCAATCAATCATATACTATGTGCGAAGCATATATGCTAATACTAATATTTTTTAAAAGTAATATAATACCTTTTTTACTGATATCAATATCATTTTAAATAATTTTGATCATGAATCATACTTTAACATGTTTCTATTTCATTATTCGACATAGTGACAAAATTTTTCCTTCTATAAGTAGACCTTCTGTATTTAAACATTTTAAAAATCTTGCTTTAATTGATTGTTAGCATATGGAATGGACATATTGCCACACTTCTAATGCTTGTCAAAGTCTAACTGAAAACTGAAAAGTTGCAATATAGTTTATAAATATTTATAATTAATTCGCAAGTATTTTTGAGTTAAAGAAATCAAATATTTCAACAATAAAAATACTATTAATAAAATATGGATGCACTACAATACACCTACTTACCTCGTAAATAAAAGTTGATATGTTAAAAGAGTTGATCGTTGGTTAGGTGAATATACTTAAAGAACTAAAAAATATTATACTGGTTAGATCATAGAAATAATTAAGATTTGTAGGTTACTATGTCGGCAAATATTTCTCAATTATAAAACTATTTTGGGATGAGGATGTTGGTCTCCTATAAATATAACTTTATTTTTATTCAGTTTCTTACATACACATATTAGTTTTATACACTATCATCATAAACGAGATGAATGGTCTTTTAGTATAAGAACCAACCTAACAACCACTAGAATAATCTCATTTTAGTTATTTTTAATGCTTTTTAAATTATATATTTAATTTTCACATGATATCCTAATTAATACACATGATATCCTAAGTTTATATTTTATTATTATTTTAGCTATAAACTCACTCTTTCTTAAATTAATATATTTTTATTTAACAATAATTATAAATTTACTTATTTTTTCTTTTCATAATTTTATAATATCTATTAATATTATTTTTTCAATAAATACATATAGTATATAATAGTATAATAGGTATAAATAATTAATAAATTATTAAAATTTAAAAATAATAGTTATTTTAATATAAAAATAAAATAAAAATATTTATGATAGAGTAAAAATAATAAAATACTTATTGTTCTTGTTCCATATTATTTTAGAATAGCTTGATTACTTTTAAAATGTTAGTGAATATATATTTTGAATTTTAATTTTAATTTTAAACTTTTTACTATTTTATATTCTTATTTACGTAGGACTAGATCAATCGGTTCAACCAGCGATCCACCAGTTGAACTAATGACTCAATGACTCAATAACTCAGTAACTTGACCGGTTCGATCACCAATTCAGTTCTAACAACTATACTAATAAGTCAACAATACTCTTCGTTCATTCGTTTAAAATTTTTTCTTAGGTCCCACTCTCCATCACTTTGAAGAACAAGTTTTTTCCTCA
Organism: Arachis duranensis; assembly: GCF_000817695.3. Taxonomy (NCBI): domain Eukaryota; kingdom Viridiplantae; phylum Streptophyta; class Magnoliopsida; order Fabales; family Fabaceae; genus Arachis; species Arachis duranensis. Next base: position 82,258,913 of record NC_029777.3, read on the forward strand.
CTCCCAAGTTGTTAAAGAAAATGGCAGCACATACACAGGTAATTTATTTTTGAATGTTTTATATTGTTATTAGGTAGTTATTTAACCTAATTTGTTAGTGTTTAAACTAAAAGTAGAACCATAAGTAGTTAGTTAGTGTTTTAAATTAAAAGTAGAACCAAAATAAATGACAAATAATTAAAAAATAGAATTATTTAGTATTTTTAAGCTTATTTCAAACAAATTTTTTTAAAGACACAACTATTTAGTAATTTTAGTTCTAAAAAATTTTATATAATTTTTTAAACACAGATAATAATTTTAGTTTTATTCTAAATAATTTAAATTTTAGTTTTATTTTACTTAAAATTATTAACCTTGATTATTATTTAACGATTATAGCAAATATGTATTGTTAAGATTTTTATATTTTAATTATTTATTAAAATAAAAAAATTAATATTATTAATTTTTATCATATGTTTACTGATTTTAGGTTTATTTGCAATATTTAGTAAATTATCTTTTATTTTAAATGCTTAATTAATTAAAAAAAACAGTATCAACATTAGTATCAGTAATTATCAATATATATTATTAACTAAGTTTTATTTATTTTTACTTTAAATATTTGTTAAAAAATATTTAGTTAATGTAGCCACATACTCAGAATCATATCCACATTATCCACACCTATTAAATTCACAATTATACCCATATTATGCATAGGAATATGCACAACTTTTCATATAGTCATACGATCAATCATACACTATGTGCGAGACATACATGCTGATACTGATATTTTTTAAAAGTAATATAATACATTTTTTACTGATATCAATATCATTTTAAATAATTTTGATCATGAATCATGCTTTAACATGTTTCTATTTCATGTTTTAACATAGTGACAAAATTTTTTCTTCCATAAGTAGACCTTTTGTATTTAAACATTTTAAAAAACTATTACTTTAATTGATTGTTAGCACATGGTGTGGACATATTTCCACACTTCTAATATTTGTCAAGGTCTAACTGAAGACTGAAAAGTTGCAATATAATTCATAAATATTTATAATTAATTCGCAAATATCTTTGAGTTAAAAAAAAAATTAAATATTTTAACAATAAGAATACTATTAATAAAATGTGGATGCATTACAATACACCTACTTAGCTCGTAAATTAAAGTTGATATGTTAAAAGAGTTAATTTTTGGTTAGGTAAATAAACTTAAAGAACTAAAAAATATTATACTGGTTAGATTATAGTAATCGTTAAGATCTGTAAGTTACTATATCGACAAATATTTTTCAATTATAAAATTATTTTGGGATAAGGATGTTGGTCTCCTATAAATATAACTTTATTTTTGTTCAGTTTCTTATATACACATATTGATTTTATACACTCTCATCATAAATGAGATGAATAATCTTCTAGTATAAGAACCAACCTAATAACTACTAAGGTAACCTAATTTAAGTTATTTTTAATACTTTTTAAATTATATATTTAATTTTCACATGATACTCTAATTAATACAAATGATATCCTAAGTTTATATTTTATTATTATTTTAGCTATAAACTCACTCCTTCTTAAATTAATTATATTTTTATTTAATAATAATTATAAATTCACTTATTTTTTCTTTTCATAATTTTATAATATCTATTAATATTATTTTTTTAATAAATTTTAATTTTAATTTTAAATTTTTTATTATTTTATATTTTTATTTACCTAGTATCGGATCAATCGGTTGATCTACCGGTTGAACTAATGACTTAGTAACTCAGTAGCTTGACCGGTTCGATTACCGGTTCGGTTCTAACAACTATGCTAACAAGGCAACAACACTCTTCTTTCATTCGTTCAAAATTTTTTCTTGAGTCTCACTCTCCATCACTTTGAAGAGCAAGTTTTCTCCTCACCTCCAAGTTGTTAAAAGAAATGGCAGCACATACACATGTAATTTATTTTTGAGTGTTCTATATTATTATTAGGTAATTATTTAGCCTAGTTTGTTAGTGTTTAAACTGAAAGTAAAACCATAAGTAGTTAGTTAGTATTTTAAGTAAAAAGTAGAACCAAAATAAATAACAAATAATTAAAAAATAGAATTATCTAATATTTTTAATCTTATTTCAAACAAATTTTTTTAAAGACACAACTATTTAGTAATTTTAGTTCTAAAAAATTTTATATAATTTTTTAAAAACAGAATTATTTAGTAATTTTAGTTTTATTTTAAATAATTAAAATTTTAGTTTTATTTTAAATAATTTTTTAAAACAGTATTATTTAGTAATTTTAGGTTTATTTCAAACAATTTTTTTAAAAAAATTATTTATAATTTTAGTTTTATTTTAAGTAATTTTTTTCCAAAAAAAATTATTTAGTTATTTTAGTTTTATTTTTAATTTTTTTCAGAAACAGTATTATGTAGTAATTTTAGTTTTATTCTAAATAATTCAAATTTTAGTTTTATTTTACTTAAAATTAATAACCTTGATTATTATTTAACAACTATATTAAATATGTATTGTTAGGATTTTTATATTTTAATTATTTATTGAAATGAAAAAATTAATATGATTAATTTTTAGCATATGTTTACCGATTTTAAGTTTATTTGCATTATTTAGTAAATTATCTTTATTTTTAATGCTTAATTGATTAAAAAAAAGAACACTATCAGCATCAGTATCAGTAATTATATATCAAAATATATTATTAATTAATTTTTATTTATTTTTACTTTAAGTATTTGTTAAAAAAATTTAGTTCATGTATCCACCATATTCAGAACCATATTCACATTATTCACACCTATTAAATTCATAATTATACCCACATTATGCACAGGAATATGCACAATTTTTCATATAGTCATGCGATCAATCATACACTATGTGTGAGACATACATGCTGATACTGATATTTTTTAAAAGTAATATAATATCTTTTTTATTGATATCAATATCATTTTAAATAATTTTGATTATGAATCATACTTTAACATGTTTTTATTTCATGTTTTGACATAGTGATAAAATTTTTCTTTCTATAAGTAGACCTTCTGTATTTAAACATTTTAAAAATCTTAATTTAATTGATTGTTAGCATATGGTGTGGACATATTGCCGCACTTCTAATGTTTGTCAAAGTCTAACTAAAGACTAAAAAGTTGCAATATAGTTCATAAATATTTATAATTAACTCACAAGTATCTTTGAGTTAAAGAAATCAAATATTTCAACAATAAGAATACTATTAATAAAATGTGATACACTATAATACACCTACTTACCTCGTAAATAAAAGTTGATATATTAAAAGAGATGATCTTTAGTTAGGTGAATATATTTAAAGAACTAAAAAATATTATACTGGTTAGATTATAGTAAACGTTAAAATCTGTAGGTTACTATGTTGGCAAATATTTCTCAATTATAAAACTATTTTAGAATGAGGATGTTGGTCTCCTATAAATATAATTTTATTTTTGTTTAGTTTCTTACATACACATATTAGTTTTATACACTGTCACTATAAATAAGATGAATAGTCTTCTAGTATAAAAACCAAACCTAACAACTACTAGGCTAATCTTATTTTAGTTATTTTTAATATTTTCTAAAGTATATATTTAATTTTCACATGATATCCTAATTAATACACATGATATCATAAGTTTATATTTTATTATTATTTTAGCTATAAACTCACTCCTTTTTCAATTAATTATATTTTTATTTAATAATAATTATAAATTCATAAATTTTAATTTTAAATTTTTGACTATTTTATATTCTTGTTTACGTAGTACCGGGTCAATCGGTTCAACTAGTGATCCATAAGTTGAGCTAATGACCAAGTAACTTAGTAGTTTGACTAGTTTGATTACCTGTTCGATTCTAACAACTATGCTAACAAGGCAATAACACTCTTCCTTCATTTGTTCAAACTTCTTCTTCGATCCCACTCCCTATCACTTTGAAGAGCAAGTTTCCTCCTCACCTCTAAGTTGTTGAAGAAAACGGCAGCACATACACAGGTAATTTATTTTTGAGTGTTTTATATTGTTATTAGGTAATTATTTAGCCTAGTTTGTTAGTATTTAAACTGAAAGTAAAGCCATAAGTAGTTAGTTCACTATAAAAAAAATAGAACAATTTGTAACAAAAATTTTGTATCAAATTTAAAATTATTACCAAATAATTGGTGATTGTTACAGAAAAATAATATTTTGTAACAACCTAACTTTTGTTACAAATTATGTTAATTTTTGTAACGAACTGTTGTTTTGTTACGAAATATTATAACATTTTGTAACAAAAAAAGAAGTTGCAAAAATTCGTAATATTTTGTAACAAAATATCTTTTTATTTCAAAAACTCCAATTATTTTGTAACAAAAAATTGATTTGTCACAAAATTTAACATTGCTTGTAACAAGTTATTTGTTTATCATAAAATGTAAGTATATTTTATAACATTTTTTTTTTCAGAATATTAAACACTTTGAGGGTAAAAAAAAATTTGTTTATATAATTGTTTTAGAATAAATGGTTAATAATTAAAAAATAGAATTATTTAGTATTTTTAGGCTTATTTTAAACAATTTTTTTTCAAAAAATACAACTATTTAGTAATTTTAGTTCTAAAAAATTTAAATAATTTTTTAAAAACAGAATTATTTAGTAATTTTAGTTTTATTTTAAATAATTTTTTAAAACAGTATTATTTAATAATTTTAGGCTTATTTCAAACAATTTTTTTTCAAAAAACAATTATTTCTAATTTTAGTTTTATTTTAATTAATTTTTTCCAAAAAATGTTATTTAGTTATTTTAGTTTTATTTTAAATTTTTTTTCAAAAACAGTATTGTGTAGAAATTTTAGTTTTATTCTAAATAATTCAAATTTTAGTTTTGTTTTACTTAAAATTATTAGCCTTGATTATTATTTAACGACTATGGTTAATATGTATTGTTAGTATTTTTATATTTTAATTATTTATTGAAATGGAAGAATTAATATTATTAATTTTTAGCATATGTTTATTGATTTTAGGTTTGTTTGAAATATTTAGTAAATTATCTTTTAGTTTAAATACTTAATTAATTAAGAAAAGAACAGTATTAGTAATTATCAGTATATATTATATATTATTAACTAAGTTTACTTTATTTTTATCTTTAAGTATTTGTTTAAAAAAAATATTCTCATTCATTTTTAGTATATGTTTTTTTATGTAAAGTAAAAAGAAAAAGAAAATAAAAAAATGTGATATCACATATGCTGAAGATTATATTATAGAATATATTTAATATTTTGTATATGTAAGTAATTTTTATGTTTATAGTAGTAGTTAATAATTAATAATTAACTTAGTAATTAGTAATTATTGAAATTTGTAATAATTTATTAGTTATTATTGTTTATAATTTTTACTAAACTGAGAATTAATTTATTTGATTAGCAATAGTAGCCATATGCATATCAACTATATTTATATCTACCATATTAACAATCATATGCAAACAATCACACTATCCAAGTTTACTATACTCACATAAATATGCATAGCTTTTCACACAACCTTTTGTGTAGTTACTATATTTAGAATCATATTCACATTATCCACACCTATTAAATTTATAATCATACCCACATCATGTACAGAAATTTGCACAACTTTTCATATAGTCATGTAGTGAGTCATACATTATGTGCAAGGTATACGTCTTTTATATAGCCATATAGTTAGCCATACACTATGTACGAGGTATAAATGTCGACACTGATATCTTTTAAAAATAATATAATACTTTTTATATTGATATCAATATCATTTTAAATAATTTTTATTATAAATCATACTTTAACATATACTTCTATTTCATGTTTTAACATAGTAACATAATTTTCTCTTCCATATGTAGACTTTCTGTATTTAAGTATTTTAAAAATTATATTTTAATTGATTGTAGCATATGGTGTTGACATAATGTCACACTTTTGATGTTTATAAAAGTCTAACTAAAGACTGAAAAATTGTAACATAGTTCATAAATGTTTATAATTAATTAGCAAGTATATTTGAGTTAAAAAAATCAAGTATTTTAACACTAAAAATATTATTAAAAATATTATTAATAAAATGTGGATGTACTTTAATGCACTACTTACCTCATAAATAAAAGTTGATATATTAAAAGAGTTGATCTTTAATTAGGTGAATACACTTAAAAAATATAATATTATATTGGTCAAATTATAGTAATCTTTAAGATCTATAAGTTATTATGTCGACAAATATTTTTCAATTATAAAATTATTTTGGAATGATAATGTTGGTCTCTTATAAATATAATTTTATTTTTGTTCAATTTCTTACATACACACTGATTTCAATACACTTTCACTATGAATGAGATGAATCAAAATACCCAAGTACTCTTGATCTATGGCATTCTTATTTTGCTTGTTGTCCCAAGTGTAGTTGTTTCTGAGTGCACCTGTGATGAATCAAAAGAAGTCCAAGACAAAGGCAAGTCGCTGAAGTTAAAGATAGCAGCTATTATATCCATTCTAATTGCCAGTACAATTGGTGTTTGTATTCCATTTCTCGGCAAACTCATACCTGCAATAAGTCCAGAAAAAGACATCTTCCTCTTAATTAAGGCCTTTGCGGCAGGTGTCATATTGGCCACCGGATTTATTCATGTGTTGCCGGATGCGTTCGAGAATCTAACTTCACCTTGTTTGCACGATCATCCTTGGGGAGATTTTCCTTTCACTGGATTTGTGGCCATGTGCACTAGTATGGGAACCCTTATGGTTGATGCTTATGCCACTGCTTATTTTCAAAAATCGCATTTCCAAGAGGCACAAGTAGAGACTTCCACAGATACAGAAAAAGATCTTCACCTCCACGAAACACATGCTCATGCACATGGCTTTGTTCCCAGTAAGTCTTCAGAGCTACTTCGTCATCGCGTCATATCACAGGTAACTGTATATGTGCAGTTTTTTTAAGAACAACTCAGGTAAACTATATATGTGCAGTTTTATATTCTTTGATTTTATTGACTAGCAATAGAATTGCCAAACTACTCTAATTGATTTTGAAATTTTTGATTTATAATAATAATTATTTTGAAAGAATTTGACTATAGGTGTTGGAGTTAGGAATCGTTGTCCATTCTATCGTAATAGGAATCACCTTGGGAGCATCAATGAGTTCAGAAACAATAAGACCCCTCGTTGCTGCGTTGACATTCCATCAGTTCTTTGAAGGTATCGGACTTGGAAGCTGCATAACTCAGGTACTACTTTAAATATTTAATTTATAATCACCTGTTTATATTATTATCCAAGATTAGTAACATTTAAAGGCTAAATTAGTGGTTATATGAAAATATATTATTAGCCGTGTGTTTTAAACTAAAGAATTAATTTTTTTAATAAAATAAAGAAACCTTCAAAAATTATGATAAAATTGATTTCGGTGTTAGGAGATTACGGTTAATGTGCTTCCAAAAAAGTAAACGAGCAAATAAAAGAGTAATACTTTAAATTAATTCTTAAAAAATTTTTAGTCTGAATATTTTTGTTTTTAAAAAATTTTAATCATTAAATTAGATTTTAAATTTTTATTTTGTTAAACAAATTCAACTCCATCGTTTTTTATATAAAAGATTTGATTTGAGAAGTTTATAAATTTTTAGAGACGGTTATATCTTTTATTAAACTATGATATAGAGATTAATTTATCTAATTTTTAATCAAAATTTATCTAATAAAAAAAATTAGAAACTGATTTAGTGACTAAAATTTATTGAAAATAAATTACTCGACTAAAATTTTTTTGAAAATTAATTTGGAATATTACCCTAAATAAAATAATAGGCTATGGACGTTTATTTTTTTTTTGTAAAAACTTATATGTAACCCATTTGAAAACATAGAAAGATGGTTAGTCAGATTAGTATACTATTATTTGAAATCACACCCATTCAGGAAAAAGAAGATAATAAAATGGAGACATAAATTTATCTCGTTATAAAGAATGTTTAGAGACTTGCTGTGTTTGTTTTTTTGATTTCAAATTTTAATATAAAGAACATTAGTTTAATTTTTATATACTTTAATGTACATACTTTTACATAAAAATCTAATTAAATTTATATATTTTAAATGACCGGCTTTTTAAGTAATAAATTAAAAAATTAATTACTTCTATTAATGTGGTAATACATCATCAGTTATTTTGTAAATAATAAATAATTATTTTTTATTATAAAAATTTAAAATGCTGACAAAATTGACTATCAATAATTTAAACAAAATTATAACCTTTAATATTTATTTTTGTTTAATATTTTTAATTAACCATTAGTTAATTTGGTGAAAGATCCTATTAGTTCTGATTCTATATAATAGTAAACTCTCATAAATATCAAATAATAATAATAATGCCATTCAATTTTTTTCTCTTAAAATACTCTTATTATTCTTTTCATCTTATTCACCAAATTAAAATTCTAAACCCTAATTTATAAAGAAAAAAATACATAAATTTAAAGAAAAAATATAAATAACTTCTATGAAAAAATGTCAAGATATTTGCTTTAATCTTCGTCGTCCTCTGTTTCACTAGTGTCCATATTTTTTTCAAAAGCATGGTTCGCTTTGTACTACAACTGATTTAAAAGAAACCTACCCAAAAATTTATCAATAAAAATAAAGATTATTAACAAAAAATATAACTTCATTCTCACTTCTCATTCGTTGGTGTCACAAGATTATTGACATCTTTAAAAAGAGATCTAGGCTGAGAGGTCAAAGCAAAAAAAGAAAGAAATTTTACTTAATTCAATAATAAAAAATAAATTATTACAAAACTTATGTCATATATTTGTCCCATCATTTTCCAAAATTCCTCTTCAAACTACACGACATCAGAATCAGATAATATATAATTATATAATATATTTAAAAATAATAGTCAAAATATTACGAAACTTATGTCATATATTTGCTTTATTATTTCTCAAAATTCCTCTTCAAACTACACGTATCAGAATCTAATAATATATAATTATATAATGTATTTTAAAATGATAGTCAAAATGTCAAATTGTTCTCTATCATTCAATTTTTTCAACGCGCAATGAATTTTAGTTAATAGCTGGCATTTTCATAAAAAG
>NC_029777.3:82268692-82273049 GCF_000817695.3 Arachis duranensis
ACTAAGGACCTTTGGTATTTTTTTGTTGAACATTGATCATAATTTAAAAAAGAGCTGTAATTCAAGTGTTCAGCAATTAACATATGCCAAATTAAATTAAGCCCTTGGAATTAGAATGAGTTAAAATTTTTGACATACTTTTAGTTAGTTGACGAGAAATTTAGGTGTGCATACAAGTGGATATTTTTTTAAATAAATAAATTAATTTTTATATTTATTTTTTTAATTATTTATATTTTTACTCAATAACTTCGAATTTTAATAGACAATAAATGAATTCAAGTTTTGAATTTTAAGATCTTTGTAATTTAAATTATATCTTATTCAATTTTAAATTTTTTTATTTTGTAATTTAAATCTTTCAAATGGTTATATTTCTTCAATCCAAATTATAATAGTTTAAATTAGATTAGATTAAAAAATAAATTTAAATCCATACAATATAAATTGTAATCGTTTTAATCAATTGGATTATATTAGAAAACAAAATCAAATAGATATAATTCAAATCGTAATAATTATATCAATTTTATATTATCTTGTAAATCGATTCAAACGGTATTATAAATATTTTTTTAATAATTTAATATTTTTGCCACTGTTATAAGAATAACATTTATGTTAGATGTATATTAAAATTAGTTATAAAAATTAGCTACTAACATAATATTATACATTCGAATACAAAATACACATTATAAAATAGTTAAACAATACATGTATTTAAATATAAATACATAATAGCTAATTTTTGTGGTTAAATTTAGTGTACATGTAGCATTTTTACTATAATAAAATGCATATCAATCGTTTAAGAAATACATATAAATATAAATTTTAATTTCTTTATTTTTAAAAATTGCTTAATGACACATTTATAAAGCTATTTTCTTTATATTCCACATTTATAATACTATAAAGTTCATGTTTCACATACAGAAAAATATATGCTCATATGACAAAAAATGTAAATTTGATCGTTGCTCTATTTTTATTTATTTCTATTTCTAATTATTAAATTTTATACGGTGGTCCTTTGTTCTTCAAAAATAACACAACTAATATAAGAGAGTGCATTGTGAATATTTACTCAGCTATCTAATTATTTGATTGAGTTTTTAATTTTTTTTATTAAGGTGATCAATTATCAAACGTTTGAATTCACAAATAAAAAAAAGTGAAATAGAGAAAGAATGAATAATAAAAGAAGTTGTAATAATTGAAATAAAAATAAAAAAATTGAACTTTCTAAAATTTTGAAATTAAAGAATACAATCAAAGTAAAATGAGAAGTGAGACCTAAGTCAATAAGAATTTTAACGGATTGAAATGAATTTGGATTGAAAAAAAAACTTGAATATTAGGGTATTTATAGAGTTGTAGATTAAATTTAATTTTTTTTTGTGAAAATGATTTTAGATGATTAAGAGTGATTATTTTTTTATAGAGTGAAAAGTTATTTTCACGTTTAAGATCCTTATCACCTTAGTAATAGTAATTGAAATAGTAGAGGTAAAATCGTGAGGGTGTATCTAATGTACTTCTCAAATTGGATTGCTCACTTCCTAAATCGGATTACATATAGGTTGTGGTGATCCATATTTAAATCGGTTCGACCCGTAAAAATGAGACCACACAATTAAAATTTATTATTGGACCGAATAAAAAATGACTCAATTTGAGAGTTACTTAATTTTTTAGACTGAATTCTATTCTTGAGTCCAAATATGTATTTTATTTATTTTAAAAATAAAAAAATAATATTTTAAATTATATTTTAATATTTATTTGGACTAATTAATTTCTAAAAATAATAAATTAGTTCTTAATATTTTAGAATATATATATATATATATAAGTATTTAATAAAATAAAAAGATAAATCATATTATAATACTTTTTAAAATGTGACAAATTTTGTACTTTTTCTAAAAAAAATATGATAAAATAATCAAAGTACCTAAAATTTGAAAAGACAAAAAATTAATTTATCTTATATTATTTGAAACTAATTTATCTAATTTTATTATAAAATATCATGAACTATTATGTTAATATTTATTAACTACTAATTTGTTTGGAGAAATTATTATACAAACTAATTTGGAGTATTAATATTGTATGCTCATCTACTAGTTAAGATAAAATAAATTCAGTTAATATTTTTGTCAATTATTTTTTTAAGTTGTTCAAACAAATTTAAACAATTCCTTAATTTTTTTAAATATATTTAATTTATATGTGGAGTTACTTTGTTCTAAAAATACAAAGTATTTGATTTATATTATTTTCTCATTGCAATAAAATAATACTTGATTTTGTAAAGAAAAAAAATACAATAAACAATATTTTAATAAAAAATCTCAATTTTTAAATACAATACCAACAATAATTTTAACATAAAAAGATAACGTAAAATATAAAAAGTGTATCTAATATGAGACACGGTTTTACATTTCTTTCTACAGACTCATCCTCAACATGAAAGTGAGTTTTTATTGTTCCTTTTTTTTTCATCTAGAAATCCAATTATATAAAAAATTTTACAATTTCATCTAATTATACAAATAAAATATTCCGTAAAGAGATGTCAAATGTTGGATTATTAAAGACATCAAAATAAAATATTGGACTATTATTTCAAACTTTGGGTTAGATTTTTACAGTATATAATTTTATTTTATTATCTAAAAATAATGACTATAAAAATTCATTCATCACAAAAAAAAATGTTTTTAACTTTTATAAGAAATTATTTTAATTTAAAAGATATTTAGTTTGTGCATCGCATAGGTAAAAATATTAGAAAAAAATTAAATCCAAAGAATTAGTTTTTTCTTTTAGATTATTCGGTACAAATTCGACCTAAAATGGAAGAAATAACAACCTATGACGGTTATGTATCTCCTTCCACATTGCTGTCAAGAATAACAAAACTTTTAAAAAATAGTTCCGGACAGAAGAAATAGTAACTTAGTCTAACAAACAATAAAATCATACATCCAAAACGAAATACAATATAACAACAATCAGTAATTTTTTTTTACTCTAAATAATATCACTGTATTGTAATTTGTACCCATTGCTAACTCACACCCTTCAGGCTACATCCACACAAGCCAATTGTCACCTTTGAATATCCACATTCCACCCACTATTAAAATCGATAAGCATATTATCCCTTTTATATCACCAAAGCTAGCTTGTTATTCTTGATAATGTCCACCTATCCAGTACTTTAATTTAGTGTACTATAGTCATCCTTCAAGCGATTCACTCGATCTAATTTTCTTCATTTTCTATTACCATCCCTTCCCATTGATTTTTATGCTTAAATCTTTGCTCTCCTTCATGTACTAATTCCACATTCTTTAGGATTTGACCTTCATTGCCTGTTCTATTTTTTAAAAATTTCTGGTCCCATCCTATTTTTTTTTTTTTCAATAACCAATCTACTATATCTTTGTTCTTGATCACCATGGTTATATTCTCTTCTTTTATGTGCATTTCTTTCAACAAATACTGTAATCTCACTTGAACTCCTTTTAATGTAGCATTAACTAATGAAGTTTTATTTGTTATTTTTCTCATTAAACAATGCAATCTGCCCTCTTTATCAGTCAAGTATCCGCCTGTTATATAAAGATTTAAATCCGATCTATATACAACACAAGACCACCATGTCCGTTTTCTTTGATAACTATGTTGTACTTTATTTACCTCTTTGTTATGTGCACTTTTTTCTCTCTCTTTTTTTTTTTTTACTGAGTTACTAAAGTCTTAATTATTTTCCATCCATTATCAACACTCACCATAAACGAAAATGACAAATCAAAATAATAATAAAAAAATTCAGCATATTCACCTCAAAATTTTCAATAATTCTATATTGCACCACAACACATCAACAACTCAGAATTAGAAAGATCAACAAACAGAATCACCAAATCAAAAAAATTAGCATAAACTCATAAACAACTTAAAATCAGAATTATAGCATAAAGTCATAAACAACTCAAAACTAGAAAAATTTCAATATAAAAATGTAGTGAAGCAATGCATCATAGCACCATCAACTGAAAATAAAAAAAAAAATCGGCAACAAGCAAGTGAAGTAACTCATAAATCAGAATAAATAAAATTAATAAATAATCAATAACTCGTTCCACATACAACAAAGGAAACAAATAAAATACTAAAGTGAAAAAGGGAGGAAATCAGTAAAAAATTGAAAATAAAGAAACCATGAAGAAAATGTTGAGGGACGGCGAAGATTGAAGAACTCACGATGATGGTGAAGAGTCCACAGCGGCATGGGTACGTTCACACTTCACACAGAGAGTGGTGCTCTCACACA
>NC_029777.3:82273206-82302284 GCF_000817695.3 Arachis duranensis
AGAGACAGTGATGAGGAAAAGAGTGGCGGCAGCTTAGAGTGAGAGTGAGAGAGATTGGGGCATTTTGCCATTTTGGTGAGACTGAGAGTGAAAGAGAAGAGGAAGTAGAGGAATGATAATGAAGCAATATAAGATCAAAGAACATTGAATAAGAAGAAGAATGGTTACTCGTAGCTTGTTTTGCAGTAACCATGAGAGACATTGCAACAATGGAAGAAGTCATGCACATCAACCTCAGACATACCTCCATCGCCAACTTCCTCCGCCGCTGCCATGTGCCGACAAGGGTTCCGCTCATTCTTCCGCTGCTCTCTAAAGTTGCCACCTTTGAAATTAGGAGTTTTTCCATTTTGGTGAGACTGAGAGTGAGAGAGATGGAAGAGGGGATTGGTGCATTTGGGGGGTCTTTTGCGCGTTTTGTTTGTTTTTTTTTTCAAACTAAAACGATGCTGTTTTGATGCCAAATGAAGAATGAACTTTCAAAAAACAGACCAGTTCAGCCGGTTCACTGGTTAATCACTGGTTCGATCGATTTTTTGTAGGCCAATTTTAAGTATTAACCAGACCGGCCAACTGATCAGTTTCCGATTAATCCGATTGAACTGACTGGTCCGGTCTAGTTTTTAGAATCTTGTCTGATATTCCATACCCACGTTGAGCCGGACCATAACCCACGTTCATCAATGGCACAATCTTTTTTATTTGTGTTTCTAAACAATCTTGAAAACTTTTCTTCTAATTTCTTGTCTGCTATCCAGTGATCCTTCAAAAATTTTATAGTGTTTTCATCTCCCACACATATTTTCCATCCTCTAAAGCTATTTCACACTATACCTCATTCGCATTGACTATGCTAATAATATCCTTCCAAGGTCCATAAGACCTTTTGCAAATGTGTTCCACTGCTGGAGTATGATCATTCAATATCATAACATGAAGCAACTATCTTTTTTCATAAAGTGTCACTCTCAGTTGAGAATCTCCACCACTATTTAAATAGCATGAATGCATTCTTCATAGCCAAATCTCCATGCCCAACTCGTCATGCTCCTTTGGTATTTGTATCGTACTCTTTTTTATTGTTGGCATTCCCCTCTTTCCCCCATTTTCTCCCCAAAAGATTTTTTTGTATAGAAATAATTTTTCTTCCGACTTCTTTTGGCATTTTAAACAATCCCAAGTAATATATTGGCAAGCTATTAATCATTGACTTAATAATAACTATCCTCCCGGCTTTTGACAAAAAACTTGACTTCCATTTGCTCAATTTCTTTTCAATTTTTTCCAAGACTAGCTTCCATGTATCAATTCTCCTTGGGTTTGTGTTAAGGAGGATACCAAGATACTTAATTGGTAGGTTTCTCACCTCGCAACCCATAGCTCGCTTCTATCTCCATATCACTCTTTCATGACAATTGACTAGAATGATTATAGACTTATGGACAGCCCTGCTATAATCCCAAAACATCTTAAAACTCTTTTGTAATTTCTCAGAACTTTCAGCTTTGGAGGACAAAATAGCACTGTATCATCTGCAAATTATAAATGTGTTAATGACACTCTATTCAAACGACTTACAATCCTTCTAGCAATCGCATCCGCACTTCGACGACCAATGAGAATAAAAATGGAGAAATTAGATCTCCTTGTCTAAGTTCTCTTCCCATTTAGAATGTCTTTTGTGGGCACTCCATCAACTAACACCAACATTGAGGCTGTCTCCAACATTGCCCTTATCCACGCTCTCTATGTTTGACCAAACTCCATCCTCTTTAACACATGTTGAACAAAGCTCCATTTCACTAAATCATAAGCCTTTCGAAAATCCAATTTTACAACTACTCCTTTGCCCTTTGTCTTCTTTAACCACGCCACTGTTTCACATGCGATTAGCGCACCATCTAAGATTTGGCATTCCTAAATGAAAGCTGATTGCGCTTCTCCTATCAATTTACCCATTAGTGGCCTTAGTCTTGCCACCATCACCTTAGATATCACCTTGTATATGCTTCCTACCATACTAATTGGCTGAAGATCTTTCATCTCTTTACTTCCGCCTGGCTTAGTAGCCAATGCTACCCAAGTTGTGTTGATATCCATAGCCATATTTCCTTCAGGAAAAAACTCCTTCACCATATTTGTGAACTCGACTCTAATAGTACTCCAAGTCTTCTTTATGAAGCCCACGTTAAAGCCATCAGGGCCTGGCACACTTGTTGATTTACACGACCATACTACAACTCTTACTTCTTCATTACTACGAATGATTTCAACATGGACTACTTCGTTTTCCGATATCTTAGGAACCAAAAATTTTTCAAAGAGCACTTTTGGCATAGGTTTTTGAGTGTATAAGTTCTTGAAATAACTCCTAACTTGCATTTTTATTCTTCTAGGATCTTTCACATTTCTTCCCTCTTCTGATATCTTTTGAATTTGGCTCTTACATTGTCTCAACTATGCCTTTACATGAAAATATTTTGTATTCTTGTTCACATCTTTGATAAACCTATCTCTAGATTGCTGCCTCCAAAAATCAACCTTCCTCTTGTACCATACTTCCACTTGATTTTTAAGAGCTTGCCTTCTAATGAGTTTTACTTCTTGATTCACCCCAAACTCTAAATTTTGCTCTGTTTTTACAATTTCATCTTCAAAGCATTTGATCTTTCGTTCAATATTGCTAAATTTGTTCTTATTCCATTCCTTCAGCGTTGACTTCATATTCTTCAATTTTTTTTGTCACTGATGCACTTTACCTTCTTCTACTTATCATCAAACATCCTTTTGAATTGAGGATGTAAGAACCAAATATCAAGGGACCAAAAGGGTTTAGGTCCCAATCTTTAGTTCTCGCTTCCCTGATAAGTGGAACATCATTAGATTTTGAGCACTTCACTGCTCTAACTTGCAGCCCAGGATATTTTTGGATCCAAATAGGATCGACACAGAATCTGTCCAGCAAACTCGCACATCTTCCACTTCTCCAAGTAAATTTTCATCCGCATAGTGGTAACTCCATTACCCCATTTGCTACAACCAATTTTTCAAGACATCCATGTTACGACTACATACTATTTCGCTGCTTCTTTCCTCTGCTTTCATTACCACATTAAAATCTCTAAAAACAATTTCTAGAATATCAAAACTGTTTTTCACATTTGTGACTTCTTCTCGTACAGTTTTCCTATCTCCCACCGAATTAGGGGCATATATAACCCCAATCAGCCCTTTCATTCACATCTTTAATAGTGCCAATAATACGTATCCACCTTACACCTTTGATAACTCTATTTATTTGTAAAAATTTCATTTCCTAAATGCACAATAACCCACCACTACTATTAACAGCTTCAAACCACTCCCATTGAAACTTAATATTCTCCCAAATTTCCCTTACTTCATACTTTAAGACTAGTCATTTTTGTTTCAACCGAACCCAGAAATCTAATAGTATTCTTGCATACCATTTCTCTAACCATGCCTATTCCCCCTCCCATAACTTTTCAGACCCATAACAACCTAACTTGATGCCCTTCACCTTCTTTCTTCCACGCTCTCTCTCTTTTGTTACTTTTGCATCTCTTTTCTTTAGTTTCTAAACTTCAACTTTCACATCTTTGATATACTTGTTTATCTTTGATGCTTTCAACGTTGTTAGTCTCAGCTTGTTCCCCAACGTCTACATCTTATCCACCTCTAGTTAAAAATTGTCGAACCTCTCTTCGCTAGATGATATATGATCTTCTTCCTCCAATTCAATCAACACTTTCTTTGATTTTTTATTTTTTGGTTCTACCTTATTTTTCTTCTTGCTCTTTTTTTCCTTTGTTAATTTTTTCACACCCTTTTTCTTTATCTTTTCTTTTTAAATTTTTTCTCTACGCTACTTTCTTATAATTGACTATCTTTTTAAATTCAGAGAATTATTAGTTATACTGTTAGAAAATTCTATCGAAACTCATTCTATTTATATTTTTGTTATTTAATGAAATAATTGAAAAAAATGGTAGACATTATTTCACACATCGATTACCAAAAAGAAAAAAAGATAGAGATTAGCAAAAATAAAGAAAATCATATTTCAAATTTTTGTGCACCTAAAATATTAAAAGTTAAATAATAATTACAAATTCCTATTACCAAAAGAGGGGCATAGATTATTAAAAAATAAAATTATAAAATTTTGTCCACCTAAAATGAAAAGTAAAAAGAAATAAATACTTCTTTGAAAACAAAATCACATATTATTGTCTAATATTTGTACATTGACAAAATTTATTTCAGGCAAAATTTAGAAGGCTATCTGTTATAATTATGGGATTGTTCTTCTCTCTAACTACACCAATAGGAATTGCAATTGGCATAGGAATCTCTAATGTTTATGATGATAATAGTTCAACAGCTCTTATTGTGGAAGGAGTCTTTAATGCAGCTTCAGCTGGAATCTTAATCTATATGGCACTTGTAGATCTTCTTGCTGCTGATTTTATGAATCCAAGAACGCAAAAAAGTGGTAAACTTCAAATAGGGGCAAATATTTCTCTTCTTTTAGGAGCTGGTTTAATGACTCTTATTGCCAAATGGGCATAAGAACAAATAACTTGTGCTTTCTTCTCCATACAAAATTTACCTTTTCTTTGGTTTTAGTTTTTTACTTTTGTCTTTCTTTCTTTCACTATGCTAGTATGCTCTTCTGGATTCTTATATCATGAGTGACTTATACTTAACATTGAAAATCTTTTTCTTTTCACGGTTTCTTTATTCCTTTAGAAAAACATGAAGTATACTTCTTTTTTGTTGGTGCAGTGTGCTTTATGTAGGAGAGAGAAGAATTTTTTTTAATGGTTTGGTTTGCTCAACACACATATTCTTAGGCGCTCTATTGATTGAGATACTTTTTTTAGGTCTCATACCTTTTAAGTTTTCATTTATGACTTTAAAAGAAATTCTCTAGTATTTTAGAAATATTTGAACAATGTGTTAAATAAAAATTATAAAACTTATATTATATTTGTTATTGTTAATCATCTCAATCAGAGATATATAAAACCAATCAACTATCTTTTAAATGCGGTGACCAACCAACTGATTATAGGCCACGTGTTTGGAAATAATTCAAAATAATCTTGGTGAAGCAAAAAACACTCTACTTATTTTAAATTAACATTGATTTTAAAATAGTTTAATCTCTTAATTTTAATTCAACAATTGTGAAATTCTACTATTATAATTTTTTTTGAATAATTTGCACAAATGTTGCAATTCTCTCTTAATCATGGTCACTTATCTTTTCAAACACCCTTAGCCAATAATCTTTGATAGGCAATTCATTTTGTTGCGTTTTCTTTGTTGTTTATAAATTAATTTTGATGGACAATAATGTCTCAAATTCATAAAGTAACTAATTAGGTGTAATATCTCTATTAAGCATAATCTTTTACTCAAGTTGTAGGAGTATCATATGTTAGCTATATGATATCTCAAAAGACTAATTAGTATAAAAACATGAGAATATTACATATTTTAGAAAAAGCATCATAGTTTCTACTTTCTAATGTTCAAATATAAAAACGTACTTAAACTCAAGAAGTTAAACCATTTGACTTTTCTCTTACAACTAACACAATATAATAGGAAGCTATCATTCTGACAAAAAGCACTTAGACAAGTTGAAATTAATTTAACTTTTTATACTATTTTAAAAAAGTGAACATAGAAAGAAGAAGAATTTTCAATGAATCTTTATTCACTACAAGAAAAATATTGAGTACCATCAGATTTAATGTCGAACGTTAGCGACGAGATTATCGTCAAATTTACCAGCGGTAATGTCATTGAATTCATAAGGTTTAGTGATTGCTGGTGGATTTTGGGATCTGACAGTAACTCTACTGGTAATCTTTAGAGGGAAACAAAAAATAAAATGGTTTGTTCTTTACTGTTGGATATATCCACGGATTTGTCCGACGGTAATGCCAGTTCGTGAAACAATGTGTTTTAGTGATCCATAAAGTATTACCGTCAGACACATCCGATAGTAACTAGGATGTAAATTCAAAATGCAAACCCTTTTTTCCCTCATTCAGATTCACTCCCTCTCTCACAAAACCACCAAAACCTTCCCTCTCCCTTCCTCTCCCCAAAACTACCATCTGCTGTCGCCGACACTGCCACCACCACAGCCCCCTCTCCATCGCCATCAGCCTACCCACCTCTGAGACCCTTTTTTTCTTCTTCTTCTCCCGCTTCTCTCCTTGCCACTTGACTGTTAACCTTCTCTATTCTTTGAATTGCAAACCGCCGCACCGCATCACAGAGCCACCACTGTCGCTCCCCAGGTTTCTTCTCTCTGGTGTTTGCTCGTTACCGCCACCACCACCGTCGCTGCCCAACTTTTCCTCTTCGAATTGATTCTATCTCTACAACAATAGGTAACAGATTCAAAGGAGAATATTAAAAATAGAAGCTTGTATGCTTAATATTGATGCATGTTGAAATTCGATTAGATTATACCTTGTTTTGTTGATTGAAAATCTCTATATTGAGTTAATTGAGATTTCTATATTGAGTCAACATTTTTTTTATTTATACTTATTAAGATTTTATTTTAATTCTAAATCATTTTTCTGGTGATTTTCATTAAAACTTTATGACTTTAGATATTTTATTTTAGTTTCAGAGGTTATTTTTAACGAAATTTTGGATATTCTTCTAGTATGTAATTTAAGATGTGCATTTAAATATTAATATGAGATAGAAATAAAAATTAATTCTCTAGTTCAACTATTTTTAAAATATTAATGACACTTTTAATTGTATTGTTTGTTTTACCAATGAAAACAGATTGTGTAATTATGTTAAATATTTTTGTTATAGGATAACACATCATCAAATATATGTAAAGAATAAATATTTTTCCTATGAAGACTACGTTTTTATACGTGTTTGAAGATGACTGAATTTGAGTTTATGAATATGCTAAGGTTTTATTGATTGTTGAATTGGTTTTTCTTATTTTAATTTTGAATTTGAACTTTGAATTTAAAGTTTTGAAAAGTGTTTTGATTATTAAACTGAATAGCTGAATATTGTTACTGGAGTTGTTTGACATTGTCTGAAAGATGTTCATTGACTGTATTACGGCTGGTTTTGATAGATGCAAACATGACGATAGGAAGAGGTGCTGCCGATCAGGTTGCCGATCGTGGTTGCAGCCGTGGTTGCGATAGAGGGAGGGTTTTTTCTGGTACCCCGGGACTTCTGGATCCTCTTATTCTACTCCAACCATCCCAGTCATGCCACATGTTGCGGGCTTAGTGGACCAACCTACCATTGTACAGTTGCACATTTGGTCTAATGGCGGCATGGGATAAGTATCGCATTTTCTATTTATTGTTTTCTAGTTTTATTGATTATGATTTCAGTTGTTGCTGAGATTTCCTGAAAATTTAATTTTTGTTTAGTGGATTTAAATTGATTTGGAATGCTGATGGTTATTATTTTCTAGTTTTATTAATTATGATTCCTATTGTTGTTGAGATTTCTTGAAAAATTGATTCCTGTTTAATGGATTTAGGTTTATTTTTGTTTGTGGGTTGTTGTTAGGTTTTTTCCGAACCAGAATGCATGTACTCAGGAGATAACGAATGTCATCAAACTGATGTACGACATGCCCTGGCCCAACTACACGAGGATCTCCACTGAGACCAGGCAGTGTTGGTTTGAAAAAAGAGTAGTAATTACTTTCATTGTTTCTTTTTTTAATTCTTTTTTGCTAGTTTATATCCTCTATCCTGTTTAACTTAATTTAAAGCTTCGTTGTTGCAGCTTTACTTCATTTGGGATGCTGAACACGACCTAGCCATCCGAAAGATATTCGACTATAGGATGGGTCGGTGGCTTCAGCAAATGCTGGATGATGTTCACCACGGCCAGGACCAGCGGACGCACTGGCTCTGATCGGAGGTAAAGAAGGGCATGTTCACTCATTGGGGGATCGATGCGGGGTTCAGGCATTGGCGTCTCACCAACTGAGCTAATAGTACATTAGAGAGGTCGAAAAAATACACCGGCGGCTCAGCGACCTTCATGAAGACCAAGGCCAGGCTGGTATGTTATTGGCAGAGACCTTTAAGTACACTCACACGCTGAAGGAGAACAAGGCGAGATTTGTTGATCAGTGGTCTCAGGACTATCATGTGAGTAAATATATGTCTAATTATCTTCTGCTATGAACTTATTAGATATTAACATTATATCTGTCTTAGCTTACTAATCACACAGTGACTTGTGTTAATTGCACAGAAGTCCTACACATAGAGACTAGAGGCTGCGACTCAACAATCTCAGCAAAGTGGAGAGGACGCTGCTGATGGATCTACGGCCTCAGTTGTCGACCCCAATGTGGTTTGGCACGAGACCACCTTAGCCTTGTACAAGAACTACATATACGGAATGATGTCGTTCTTCGCCAGCAGCCTCCACACCTCGACGTTGAGGTTGTCATCAGGCTCTGCCATTAGTCGAGCTGTACAGCCCGAGGAAGGCGTGGATTTGAGGCTCCAGATGCAGGAGCTCCAGCACAACCTTGTGTACTAGACCCAGATGCACGTCACTAGCATCGACCCTGCTAGTGGCAGCACCGCTGCTGATGGCAGCGATCCTGCTGTATGTGGCATCGGTAGCGCTAGTGCTCACGAACATCATCACCACCTTTTGCACCGCTGATTCAAGGCCACAGGACTGATGACGATGACGACTACCTAGAACTGTAGATATTAGGTTTTTTATTGTTTCATACATTTATTTGCTTTACTTTACTTTTATTTAAGGGTAAAGTATATTTTTTTGTCCTTAAAGCTTGGTAAAAGTTTAAAAAATATTTCTAAGTTTTATTTTGTTTCAATTTTGTCCTAGAAGTTTTTGATTTGCATCAAATATACTCTCAACGGCTAAATTTTCATAAAAGTTAAGACCAATCTAACAATAATGCATGAAAATTATGCTTGATTTGTTTGTGTTGAGAGTTGTTCTTATGAAATTGTTATTGAATTGGTCTTAAATTTTTTAAAAAATTAGTCGTCAGGGATACATTTGATGAAAATCGAAAACTTTTGGGATAAAATTGAAACAAAATAAAATTTAGGGGTATTTTTTAAATTTTTGTCAAACTTCAGAGACAAAAAGTATACTTTACACTTTATTTAATTTTCACATTGTATTATTTATTTATTTTAAATAAAAATTCTTCATTATTTACTAATTAACTACTAATTGTGTGAAAAATATTTAAATTTAAAATTAAAATTGATCTTTTATTTCAAATTCAAAAAAAAAATGGCATTACCATAGAAATAATCCGATGGTAATATGGCGCGTAAAAACATGCTTTGGCAATTGGTTTCCTGAGCTAGTAATCTGTCGCGAAATTCGATGGTAATTACTGTTGGACAAAATAAATCTGACGGTAAATATTTACTGGCGAGGTTTATATTGTTAGATTATTTTCGACGATAAATCTGACGGTAAATTGATTACCATCGGATATATTTGAGAAATCCAATGGTACTTAGCATTTTTATTGTAGTAATTGTTCACTACTTATGTAAAGTCGATCCAGGTCTTTGACAAAACAAGAACATTTTTTAAAACAAAGTGCTATGTTGTGTAATTATAATGAAAGTAGAAAAATAGATGTAGAGATTTATATATAATTAAGAATAAGAGAGTTATATATTAACAATATCCTTATACTGTAACACTTGGTAATTTATAACACACTCTCAACAATATTCGGAGTTACAAAAGAATACTAACATAGCTATATAGCTAATGACTTATTCTCTTATGCTTGTTGTAGTCCTAAAACTTTCATCTATAGCACCTATTTATGTATGAAAATTGAATCAAACAATAATAAACTATTGATTACCTAACCCACTTATTGTTTAGTGGAACTGTGGAAGCACGTATTATTAAACTTTGATAATGCTCCATTAAGTAGTAGGATAGCCACACTTTTAATTTTATAACATGCTGCAAATTTTTAGATTTTTTATTCTTAGTTTATTCCTTTTTTTTTCATTCTTCTATGTTAGAAAAATATTTTGTTCTTCGACTTGTAATTTAGGTTGTCATTTGATTCTTATCTGTAGATCATATTACATTTTTGAAATTCTGAGATGACTTGTCTGAACTTAGCTGTATCATATTAGTACAGTATCAGAGAATCTAAAAATAATTCATCAACTCATTTGTAGAAGTTGAAAACATCTTTATGCTAAATTATCTTGTAAGTCTTCAGACATCACACCTTTGATCATTTTTGTTATTCCTAGTACTAAGAAGGTTTAAGGAAAGAATATCTAATGTTCTTATATTAAGCATTGGTTTGATCTGAGTCTTACCTGAGAAGATCAAGAGAATATCTAAAGTTTTTGTTTGGTAGGACATCCAATTGAGTCATTTCTTAACTTAAAAAAGTTTGAAACATTTTTAGGTTGGTAGAGTATCCAATTCGAATCTTACCTGAAAAGATCAGTTGAATATCTAAGGTTCTTGGTTGAGAGGGTATCCAATTGAATCAATCATAGTCCTTAGAAGGATTAGGGAAATAATATACATAAAAAGTTCATATGTTGTCATGCGAGGTAACACCCTACCACACTCAGCTTTACGCTTAAGCCGTAATACAGAGGTGGTGTGGTATTACGACCTCTAGAATAAAATGTGTACATATAATAGCAGAAAGAACATAATAAACTAGGAGCCTTGAAGAATAGATAAAATAAAAATCACGAACTAAAGCGCAATGTTCAGAAAACGAGTTAACTTGCATGCTAGGAAAACTATAACTATCAAGCATAAGATAACAAAAGTAGGAATAGATGGCCAAAGATACAAAGTAACAAGCTCCTAACTCAGCCCGCGAAGTTAGGGCTGGCCGGAGAATATATACACATATATAAACATATCCAAAATCCAAATTTACATAAACAAAATCCTGTCTCTCCATAAGCCTCAAAGAGGATCAAGAGAAATAAGTTATGCGGAGAGAAAACTAAGTACATATATATACATAACTATACAACAAAAGTAACCCGACAGCCACTTCGCTTCAAAAGTCCATACGCCTAACAAGGTGCCTCTCGACCTGCATCTGAAAAATAACAATATAGTATGGGATGAGAAACTGAGGTTCTCAGTATGGTAAAGGTGCCATAAATATAAGATATAAGGTCTTGCGAATGCCAGAGATAATCCTAGAACACCGACACTCAGATTATAAAGCTTAAAATATTAAACAGAAACCATAAAAGGTGGTTTTCTAGGAGTATCTAAGCCTAACTTAACTTAATCTTAAATCTAGTCTTACCGCCTTTCCTTCGTACCTCCATCTCCGAGAACATATCACAGCCAAATAAACAGATAATGGCAAACACAAGAAGGTTACAAGTACTACAGGTAACAAATATACAGTTAACATAGAAAATGCAATTAGGCACTCCCAGTTAATGCACAAACAAGTAATTCAAGTAATATGCACATGATGCATGCCTGTCCTATGGCTGATGAGTCTCATCTGTAGGTTATCAAGCCAACCCGACAAGTCCGGCTTGCTAAACCTTTGGACTGTCCCTCGACATGCATCTCTAAGAGTTTATGCAAAGTTTTTTCTCAAATAAATAATATTGCTCAATGGGGGTAAACATTCCCACGAATTTATAAGTGCCCGGTCACCCTTACGTCGCAGGGTCAACAGAGTATCAAGTTTTCGACCTAGTAGACCTGGTGGCAAGCCACGGTACTTTACCCAGGGAATCTCGTATCTCAGATCATTTGATTATTCAAGCCAAGTATCATACATGATTATCCGTAACATTTCATAAGCAATTAATCATTTTTCAGCTTTACTTCACCTCCAAGTTATCCCCATTTCTTAACTTCATCTGATTATTAGGTTTAATACTATTATTTATGACTAAAGGACTAAAAATAGAGGTTTAGAAGTTTGAAATAGGGTTTAAAACTTAGAAAACCATGTTTGCTGGAATAGGGGCCACGTGTGCGCGTGGCTTACACGTATGCTGTAAGACCAAGAACTTTTGAAAAATCTTATTATAAGCTGATTTTGAATATATTTATTATTAGAGATCTTACTTTTAGAAATTATTTCATGGAGAATTTCATTGAGAATGATTAAATCAAGTTTTGATAATTAAAGTGAAGATTTTACTTAATTTCATAATTATTGGATTATTTTCTATATTTAAATTATAAAGTTGGTAGTTGTGAAAAAATAAGGATTTTATATGATTTGGACTAAATAATTAATATTTTAAAATATTGATACTACTTTTTTTGGGAAATTAAGTATATTTTTTCTAATTTTTTGATTTGAACATTTTATTGAAAATAATTTATAAAATTGATGAGCAAATAGTATTTTTCTATATATAATTAGTGTTGGATTTAATCTAGGTTTCAATTACTATATTATTCCCAATTTTATTTGAAATTACCAATATTCCCCTACTCCTAATTTTACTTAAAAACCCTAACCCTGAAACCCTACCCGGTTACCTGTCCCCCCACGTCCCAGCAGCCACAACACATGCGGTTTTCCCCCAAAACTCAATGAAAGAAAGAAGGGCAGAGGGAAACAAACAAAGAATCAGGGAAGAGGGGAGAAGAGGAAGGCGGCGCGGTGGGTGCCACTGCCACCATCACCTCCGTCGCTAACAGACGGGAGGGGAGATCTGAACGAGAAGAGAGAGCTCGCGAAACAGGGAGAGATGGACCTGCGCCCTGCCGTCGACCCACGTCTCGCCGCCACGCCACCTCCCACTGCCAAAGAAAGACGCGAAGAGGGAGTGGGAGTCGCGAAGCCAGCTGTGTCCTCACCGCCGCGGGGGAATTGTCGCTTTCAGCTTAGCACCGAGCTCCCATGGCCGCTGGCGTCGCAATACCGTCGCCGTTCTTTCCGAGCCGCCGTGTGCTGTCGCCGTCGAGCTTCGAGGAGAGAGGAGTATGTTGTGGAGAGGGTGAGGCACGATGGTGGTGGGTTGTTCTGCCACGCATACTGCCATCGCCATTAAGAACTGCCGCCAAGGCCGCGCGCCCTCTTAGCTGCCGCAGTGGTTGTGGTCCACTGTATGGTCGCCGAAGAAAATTGCCTTGGCCACTGAAACCGCAGCCGGTAAGGGTCCTTGCATTTGGTTTTCTTTCTTTTCTCTTTTTGGGTTTTTATGGTCATGACGTTGTTGTGCAGTCGCAGTTGTTGGGGTTTTTCATCGCCGCTGCCGCTTGAGGTGACTGCTGGGGCCGCTGCCAAACTGGTTCAGAACCCGCAGCTATTTCGTTTCGCTATTTCAGTGAGTATTTTTGTTTCAAAAGTCCTGCGTTAGTGTTCTATTCCGTGTAATAAAGTATTGGCAATGTTAATGGTTTTAGGAATTAGAATCCGATTTGCTTGTGCCGCTTGTAGCTGTTTCTGCTTTTGAGAGAGCAAGCAGAGCCGAAATATGAAAATGAGTGACTGTTGGATTTAGCTTCCTCTTGAACTGATTTTGGATTTGGACTATTGAAAGGGATTGTGGAACGGTTTTGTTGGGACCCGAACCGGGTGGTAAAGTCCAAGTTTTAGGAGAGGTGCTACCGAAATTCCGGTAGAATCTGGGACTTTATTGAAATGTTTTCTGGAAAAATGATGAGTTAAAGACTTCTACTATTTTATTTGAATTATTAAAAAAAGGATGATTCATGCTTTTGAAATGAATTATTAAAGAGAAAATTATGATTTAGTCCTGTTTCTTAAGAAAAGTATTGTATCTTTTTGGGAGAAAGTTATTTAGATGAAACTTATGTTCTAAAGCTGTTTTAAATGTGAAAAGGGCTAAGTCTTTGAATTTGACTAGACGGTTTCAATTAGAGGAGTTTCAGTGACTTTGAAAGAACCTGAACATCTATTGACAAGTTTCATTTTAAAATATTTTGGAAAAAGTTTTAAGTACTCTTTGAATTCAGAATTTTTGTAAGATTAAAACAATTTCTGAGTAGTTTGAAATGCTTTTAGAATTTATCATGGGGTTGAAGCTGGTTTTGTTTAAGTGAAGAAAACAGCTTTGAAAAGAGTAATTGATTACATGATTCGGTTTGGCTTAGATCCTACTTTTAGCACTCAAATCAGGAAGCCAAGGTTTTAATGATTTTAAGTGAATTTGAGGAAATGAATTATGTTATTCTCCCTTAAAGACTTGAGACTCTGCCAAGGAACTTTTGTTATAAATTCCCGTTGTTGGATGGACGATTTTGAATATTTCAAAATAAGTTTTTAACTTGCCATGGTTTTGGAAGTTTTAAAAAGAGAATGTCGATGGTGGCTTTGTTTTTTTTTAAAAAAAGGGAAACTTACCTTAAGTAAGAGTGGGTTATGAGCCTGAGATGATTTGAGAAATGAGAACTTTAAAGCCAAGGTTGAAAAGCATTGAAATTTGATTTCAAAGTGAAGTGAATTGAGAAAAAATGATTTATGGCTTTGAATATTGATTTTTATGAATTTGATGATGTTGAATGGTGGAAGTGCTATATTGTTTTGAGCCGGAATGGCTGTATATGATAATGAATTATGGCTGATTGCGGAATATGTCATGAGCCGGATGGCTGAATATGAATTATGAACTTAAGCCGGATGGCTGAGATAAATGTTGAATCATGGCTGAGAATGAATGCAAATATGATGAATTATTGATATTGTGATTGTTGCACTTCCACTATCGGAGACACAAGTTTTCCTGGAAGAAAGCAGTTGCTAGCCACCATGTGCTCCAGGTGGAGACTCGAGACTCTGCTGACCCTATGTCGTAAGTGTGGCCGGGCACTGTGAAAGTCCCAGATGAGCTCGCCCCCGTGAATATACACCAGTGAGGGTGTTGGATATGGATTATGATTATGATAACGATGATGATCAAGAATAACTCGAGTTGGGGATGCACGATAGAGGGACAGTCCAATGGTTAGCTACCAGGACTTGTCGGGTTAGCTCTATAACTGATAGATGATATCATTAGCCACTAGGACAGGCATTCATCATATGCATCTATGTGACATTGTTTGGGTGTGCATATTGTACTTGGTTTGCCTTTGTGATTACTTGTGATTAACTGCTAATTGTTCTACTTGCTGTAACTGTTTGTTTGTACTTGAACCTTCCTACTTGTGTTTGCAACTGGAACTCTGTTGAATTGTGGTGGATTGGTTGCTGTTGGATTGTTTGGGCCTAGGGCCGTGGTTGAAATGAGTTGGACCGATGGTTGGTTTCGGTTTTGTATTTCTGATTTGGAGAAATATGAAAGGCTAATTTGGTTCAGCATAGATAAACCTTTTGAAAGGCTTTTGTGTTTTTAAGAATTGAACAGTGCCTCTTTCAGAAAAGGTTTTAGATTTCTCTTTTATAATAAACCATTGTTTTTGAAAAGATACATAAGGCAGTTATCAATCACTATAACAATTTTATCTCGCGTATCCTATTATAGTAATTTTGCAACCCTACGGTGAGAACCCTTTCGAGGATGATGTTCTCACCCCCTACAACTTTTCCATTTCAGGATATGGACGCGGAAGTCACGAAGAGTTTATCTAGTCGTTGTCGTGATACTTTGTATTGCTATAGTTATTATTTATTTTACCCTCGCCTTTATCTTTATATACTTGTAAGAGGGACATGAATTGTATTGGTTAAAGTTTGCAATATTATATATATGTATATACTCTTTGTGAGTTTTTTTTTAATTTGTATTGTATGTATGGATGTACGTTACATAACAAAAGTGTTTTGGAGTGGTATTGCGATTTAAAGTTTTAAAAAGGCTCATATTTTAGTATTAAATAGTATAAGAGTCATCGTAATGTCTGAGCTATCAGAGTCGCACAGCTGGAAGCGTGAGCTTTGGTAGTTAGGGTGTTACATTATAGTATCAGAGCGGTCCTTCCTGTAGAGCCTGAGGAATGGACTGACTATGCTTCAATTGCATACTCTGAGCGTTTGTCATGTAATAGGCCTTCGTCGGATGATAAGAATTAGAGCTTTATGCACATGACGGTCTATTGATTAACACTGTTAGTCTTGCATTGTATAATTCCCGATATTATGTTTGGCCGACTTAATACTAGTGAATTGTGTATATGAAAGAACTGATGGGTTATCATAGATGATATATGAGTTTTGGATAAAGCGAATCGCGGGTTTTGGGGACGTTGGAAACTATTTCTCGAGGCTATTCAGTTGTGTGTCTTGAATTTTGTTCGAGTCGACCTGTTCTTTCATATCCTAACTTGAAGTTCTTGTTTGCTAATCCTTTTGAAAAGTAGTTTGATTTTTCAACTCTATTCCTCTATTCATATGCATTCTTGTTTGATCTTAAGTGCATCTGCTTGTTTGAAATCCTTGTTGCATCTACCTTCCTCTGTTTGAGTTCTTCTTGATTCATGTATCCTTTGATATGGCTTTGAACTTGTCTTAATGCGCTATGCATTTTAACTCCTGATTCCGAGTCCATTATTAGAGAAATTGTTGATTCAGTTTTTCTCTTATTTGACAGTGATCACAGCCAATTTTGAGATTTTATAAAAAATATTGTTGATTAGATATATACTTATCCATATATGAAACTTTGAAAATTCCTTATACAGTTTAACAACTGTTTAATTCTAATACCTCGCCTGTGCTTTTACTAGTTTACAGAACTACACTTATTTTAACTACAATTAGACTTTCTAATGATTTTACTACAGTTCCAATGCATATCTTAATTTGACTATTGATTTAGGTGTTTTTCAAAATTCTGGAAAAAAAGAATTTTTCGCTTTGATCCCAGTTGATTTTCGTTGATGAACTTTACCTAATCTATTTTTGTCTTGAGTTTGGTTTAGCATACTACATTTTCTATGCCATTGTTGTTCTTTTGAAAATGTTGGACTCATAGCTTTCTTCTTGTGAACGAACTCATTCTCTCTTAAGCTTTTCCATATCCATGAATGTCATACTTGATTATGTTTTAATCATTCTTTTACCTCTTGTGGGCACTACCATCACTCAAGTTTCCCTTCTCTTGTGAACCTCATCCTTATATGAGTCGGCTTGATTTTTTTAATTTCGTGCATCGTTTATTCTCTCATTGTCTCTACTAGAGTTTTTAGTTAAAGATTTATCCTTTAGAAATTACTAATGATTGAGTTATCTTTTCCTATGACTTTTGTATTCTTTTGGATCAATTGAAAGCTTGTTTGATGTCTCATGCCTAGTGGATATTGTGCGAACTACCTTGATTTAAGATCTTTTCTTATATGGCTTGACTCCTTTTTAAGTACATCCTAAACTCCTTGAATGCCCTTCTGAGATGGTGATTTCAAGTATACTTTTGGAGCCTTGTTTTAAAATTTTTAAGAGTTTTGAATTCTCTTAGAAGAAATTCTAAACGGAATTTATTTTCTGTTGCTTGATTGAGATTGAAACCATGGTTCAATTTTGACAAAGTTGTTTTTAAGGTTGGCATGCGCTATTTTAAATGAAGTTTTGAAAGCTTCCTTATTTAGTAGAAATCTGTCCATTTGTAACACACTACTGATTTTCCTTACCAACTTATAAGCAAATTTTTACCTTAGATTCTCTTTTCTAAATAGAATTTAACTTCTTCTTTCGTCCTTGCTATATTTTTTATACGCGCTTGTTTGACTATGAACTTTGAGAATTTTTGAACAAGCATTTGATTTCTTTCGAGTTTTATGAATTACTTTTGGTTAAGTTGTGCACCTAACTATCTTTCTAAGATATTTGAGGAAATGTTTTAACTCTTAGCCAAACCGGTGTGCATGTTGTTTTTAAAATTCTACATAATCTACTTCGATATGAAATTGTATTAAAGCAAAGCCACGTTTTTGCTTTTGTTACTCTCTTGAAAAATGTCTGTTGCTTAACTTTCTTTTAAACTGCGAAATGATTTCTCCACAAGTTTTCTATTCTTTTATGAACAATGTATTCGGAAGTATTTTTAATCGTGCACTTGAGTCCTGTGAGCTTTGCCTTAGGTTTGAGATATTCTCTTTTGTAAGCCTCCTACTCCTTCGACTCAGCTTGACTTTGTTTCGAACTAATGCACTGATTTTATTCTTATTGATCCTATTGAATTTCTTTAATCCAAAGGTTATCTTTGAAGTTGTCAGTCGATTTATTTCTAGCAAACTTCTTTGCTTGAGCATCCTTGGTTACCTGGAATTGCATACATTCTCTCAAATCTATGAGTATTATCCTTAATATTTGAATCTCCTTTCTAAATCTTGTATCCTTCTGAGTAGACTCAAGAATTGTTTTGATGTCGCGTGCAATCTGTAGACGTAGTAATGTGATGCGTTAGTTCTTTAAGACATGATATTTGTATATAGGAGGTGAAGCGGTAGGTGTACGACATTATGAGTTGTGGGTATTTTGTTTCTTGCAAACGAGCTTGTGTGTGTTAGGCTTATGAACAGCCATGAAGTTATAAAGCGATTGGTGGAGTTTACAAAGTTGAAGTTCTTAAGTGGGTAAGAGATTTGTCAAGGAACGATATAGCCGTTGTTTTCATACCAACCTGTTTTGGTAGCCTTTATATCACATTGACTACCCCTTCGTTTTGTGAATGCCTATCTTGATTTGTACCCTATACTGTTACCTCAAGTTTTTCTAAAGCCTTGAAATCATATGACCTTGTGCATCGAACTTATCCAGTATCTTCTGCTTTACACCATACTTTATCCCTATATTTAAATCTTATGGTTATTCGGTATTTGAGCATTTATACATATATGCTAAGATTTCATACTTTTCTAAAAGTGTTTGAAAGTACTAAGACTATGTATGATCTTATGTACTACTTTAATTTTCGAGGACAAAAATTTTTGGTAAGGTGGGTAGAATGTAAGACCCAGAACTTTTGAAAAATCTTATTATGAGCTGATTTTGAATATATTTATTATTAGAGATCTTACTTTCAGAAATTATTTCATAGAGAATTTCATTGAGAATGATTAAATCAAGTTTTGATAATTAAAGTGAAGATTTTACTTAATTTCATAATTATTGGATTATTTTCTATATTTAAATTATAAAGTTGGCAGTTGTGAAATAATAAGGATTTTATATGATTTAGACTAAATAATTAATATTTTAAAATTTTGATACTATTGTTTTGGAAAATTAAGTATATTATTTCTAATTTTTTTATTTGAACATTTTATTGAAAATAATTTGTAAAATTGATGAGCAAATAGTATTTCTCTATATATAATTAGTGTTGGACTTAATTTGGGTTTCAATTACTATATTATTTCCAATTGTATTTGAAATTATCAATATGCCCCTAACTCTAATTTTACTCAAAAACCCTATCCCTGAAACCCTACCCGGTTACCCGTTTTCCCCCATGTCCCAGTAGCCACAACACACGTGGTTTCCCCCAAAACACAATAAAAGAAAGAAAGGCAGAGGGAAACAAATAAAGAATCAGGGAAGAGGGGAGAAGAGGGAGGCAGCGCGGTGGGCGCCACTGCCACCGTCACCGCCGTCGCTAACAGAGGGGATGGGAGATATGAATGAGAAGAGAGAGCTCGCGAAATAGGGAGAGATGGACCCGCGCCTTACCATCGACCCGCCGCCACGCCACCGTCCCTATGCCACCGTCATTTGGTCCATCCGCGATCTGCTACCAGAACCGTGAGAGGAGGAGCGTCGCCGTCCTATGGAGCCGTGTCATCGCCGCTCAGCCCACTGCCAGAGAGAGATGCGAAGAGGGAGTGGCAGTCGCAAAGCCAGCTGCGTCCTCACCGCCGCGGGGGAAATCATCGCTGTCAGCTTGGCACCGAGCTCCCATGGCCACCGCCATCGCAATACCGTCGTCGTTCCTTCCGAGCCGCCATGTGCTGTCGCCGACGCCTCGGACTGCTGCTGCCATCGAGCTTCAAAGAGAAAGGACCAGGTTACGGAGAGGGTGAGGCACGATGGTGGTGGGTTGTTCTGCCGCCCCTACTACCATCGCCGTTAAAAACTGTCGCCAAGGCCGCCGCCCTTCTAGCTGTCGCAGTGGTTGTGGTCCACTGTATGGTCGCCAGAGAAAATTGCCGTGGCCGCTGAAATTGCCACCGGTAAGGGTCCTTGCATTTGGTTTTCATTATTTTCTGTTCCTGGTTTTTATGGTCATGATGTTGTTGTGCAGTCGCAGTTGACGGGGTTTTTCATCACCGCTGCCGCTTGAGGTGACTGCCAGGGCCGCTGCCAAACTGGTTTAGAACCCGCCGCTATTTTGTTTCGCTATTTTAGTGAGTATTTCTGTTTCGAAAGCCTTGCGTTAGTGTTCTGTTCCGTGTAATAAAGTATTGGCGATGTTAATGGTTTTAGGAATTAGAATCCGACTTGCTTGTGCCGCTTGTAGCTGTTTCTACTTTTGAGAGAGCAAGCAGAGCCGAGGTTTTGATTGCCGGTGATTTCGGGTTGAGACGAAAAGAACTTTATGAGGTGTTTGGACTATCGTTTTGCGTATTGAGGTAGTGGCTTTTTTCTGAAAACTATACTTTATATATTGGAATTATTACATATGGATATGAGACAATGTATATTTGGTGATTGTATTGGTCTTATGTATTGGTTGGTTGTCTTGAATGATTATTAATGTTTGTTTGACTAGATTGTTATGCAGCTTTGTGAAACGGAAAGTTTTTGAAGTTGATCTTTTTAAAGATTCGAGTTGAGTTGATTTTCTTGATAATGTGAAAAATAGAATACACTTTTGGATTCAGCCTAGTTTGCTTTAAATGATTTGGTTTTGATAAATAAATTGTTGCTGAACTGTTTCTTTAAAGCTTTGGAAACGAGTTTAATCGGCTGATAATACTTTGATTTTGAAACGGTTTCCTTAAAATATGAAAATGAGTGACTGTTGGATTTAGCTTGCCCTTGAACTAATTTTGGATTTGGACCATTGAAAGGGATTGTGAAACGGTTTTGTTGGGATCTGAACCGGGTGGTAAAGTCTAAGTTTTAGGGGAGGTGCTGCCGAAATTTCGGTAGAATCCGGGACTTTATTGAAATATTTTCTGGAAAAATGATGAGTTAAAGACTTCTACTATTTTATTTGAATTATCAAGAAAAGGATGATTCATGCTTTTGAAATGAATTATTAAAGAGAAAATTGTAATTTAGTCTTGTTTCTTAAGAAAAGCATTGTATCTCTTTGGGAGAAAGTTAATTTGATGAAACTTATGTTCTAAAGCTGTTTTAAATGTGAAAAGGGCTAAGTCTTTGAATTTGACTGGACGGTTTCAGTTAGAGGAGTTTCAGTGACTTTGAAAGAACCTGAACGTCTATTGACAAGATTCATTTTAAAATATTTTGGGAAAAGTTTTAAGTACTCTTTGAATTCAGAATTTTTGCAAGACTAAAACAATTTCTGAACAGTTTGAAATGCTTTTAGAATTTATCATGGGGTTGAAGCTGGTTTTGTTTAAGTGAAGGAAACGGCTTTGAAAGGAGTAATTGATTACATGACTTGGTTTGGCTTAGATCCTATTTTTATTACTCAAATTAGGAAGCCAAGGTTTTAATGATTTTAAGTGAATTTGAGGAAATGAATTATGTTATTCTCCCCTAAAGACTTGAGACTCTGCCGAAGAACTTTTGTTATAAAATCCAGTTGTTGGATGGGCAATTTTGAATATTTCAAAATAAGTCTTTAACTTGTCATGGTTTTGGAAGGATTGAAAAGAGAATGTTAAGGGTGGCTTTGTTTTTTTTAAAAAAAGGGAAACTTACCTTGGGTAAGAGTGGCTTGTGAGCCTGAGATGACTTGAGAAATGAGAACTTTAAAGCCAAGGTTAAAAAGCGTTGAAATTTGATTTCAAAGCAAAGTGAATTGAGAAAAAGTGATTTATGGCTTTGAATAATAATTTTTATGAATTTGATGATGTTGAATGGTGGAAGTGCTATTTTGTTATGAGCCGGAATGGCTGTGTATGATAATGAATTATGGCTGATCGCGGAATATGTCATGAGCCGGATGGCTGAATATGAATTATGAACTTAAACCTGATGGCTGAGATGAATGTTGAATCATGGCTGTGAATGCATGCATATATGTTGAGTTATTGATATTGTGATTGTTGCACTTCCACTATCGGAGACACGAGTTTTCCTGGAAGAAAGCAGTGGCTAGCCACCATGTTCTCCAAGTGGAGACTCGAGACTCTGCTGACCCTATGTCGTAAGTGTGGTCGGGCACTATGAAAGTCCCGGATGAGCTATTCCCCGTGAATATACACCAGTGAGGGTGTTGGATATGGATTATGATTATGATCACGATGATGATCGAGAATAACTCGAGTTGGGAATGCACGACAGATGGACAGTCCAATGGTTAGCTACCAGGACTTGTCGGGTTGGCTCTATAACCGACAGATGATATCATCAGCCACTAGGACAGGCATGCATCATATGCATCTATGTGACATTGTTTGGGTGTACATATTGTACTTGGTTTGCCTCTGTGATTACTTGTGATTAACTGCTAATTGTTCTACTTGCTGTAACTGTTTGTTTGTGCTTGATCCTTCCTACTTGTGTTTGCGACTGGAACTCTGTTGGATTGTGGTGGATTGGTTGATGTTGGATTGTTTGGGCCTAGGACCGTGGTTTAAATGAGTTGGACCGATGGTTGGTTTTGGTTTTGTGTTTATGGTTTGGAAAAATATGAAAGGCTAATTTGATTCAGCATAGATAAACCTTTCGAAAGGCTTTTGAGTTTTTAAGAATTGAACAGTGCCTCTTTTAGAAAAGGTTTCAGATTTCTCTTTTATAATAAACCGTTGTTTTTGAAAAGATACATAAGGCGGTTATCAATCACTATAACGATTTTATCTCGCGTATCCTATTATAGTAATTCTGCAACCCTACGGTGAGAACCCTTTCGAGGATGATGTTCTCACCCCCTACAACTTTCCCATTTCAGGATATAGACGCGGAAGTCACGAAGAGTTTATCTAGTCGTTGTCGTGATGCTTTGTATTGCTATAGTTATTATTTATTGTACCTTCGCCTTTATCTTTATATATTATGTAAGAGGGATAGGAATTGTATTGGTTAAGCTTGTAATATTATTGTACCCTCACCTTTATCTTTGTATATGTATGTATGTATGTACTCTTTGTGAGTTTTTTGTAATCTGTATTGTATGTTTGGATGTACGTTACATAACAAAAGTGTTTTGGAGCGGTATTGCGGTTTAAAGTTTTAAACAAGCTCATATTTTAGCATTAAATAGTATAAGAGTCATCGTAATGTCTGAGCTATCAGAGTCGCGCAGCCGGAAGCGTGAGCTTTGGTAATTAGGGTGTTACATATACGTGGGAGTGTAAAAATGTAGCACGCGTGCGCATCCCTTTGTCATGCGTACGCGTAGGTGAATACTTCATGTCATGCATACTCGTGGACCAATCGCATACGCATCGTCAAAATTCCATGCCACGCGTACGCGTGGACGTACGTTTTTTAAAAAAATCTGATTCAGTAGCAAGCTGCAGAATTGAAAGAAAGAAAACAGTTTTTGGTTCAAATATTCCAACACCCATAACTTCTTCAACTTAAAATATTTTTCACCCGTTCTTCAAATGACATAAACTTCATAAATCGAATTTTCATTTTAAAACAAGCTGGAAGCATATTGAGGGTCCGGAAGCCAAGTTATGGCTCGCCGAAGTTCAGCCCAAAACCAAATTCTTTACAAACTTTTAAAACCTCATTTTCAATCAAAACAAATCCCATGCCATTGATCACCAAACTTGCACTTTCTAACACATTATGTCCTTCTTCATTAACACATCAACCACCATAAAAAATCATGCCTCGTACCAACAATAATTGCACATATACTTCTCAAATCCAACAACCAACACCATAGCTTACAAATCCTAAATTTATATGCTTATGTCCTCAAATGATTAATCAATTATTCACTAAACCATCAACCAACCTGTAGCACCAACCAAACATATTTATTAACAAAACACTAAACAATATATATACACATACATTCTAACCTATCCTATGGTCATCTAGCCTAAGTTTTTACAGAACATTATATATTAAATGCAAGAAACCTAAACCATACCTTGGCCGGTTTTCTCATAGTGATCAAGGCAACTTATTAAAACCAACACATCCCCAAAAACCTCAACAAAATACTAGTGTTTAGCTTCCTCCAAGTTCCAATATCCACAATTTCAAGCTCCAATTATTTATTCACAACCTAATATACATTCATAACACATATACACCCAATTTAATACCCAAAGCACAAATTTAGAATATTTAGATAGAATTATAATATCCTCACCTTACCCAAGCTTCACATAAGCAAGAGTGAACGTTTTTTCTCAAGCTAATTGGATCCTAAAACATGAAAAAGCAAAGAAATTCAATACCCCTACACAATATTCGAAAATTGGGGGAAGAAGAAGCTGAGAGTGAATAAGTGAGTTACCTATAAAATTTTTTCGATAGAAATGTAAAGCTCAACGCGATGGTCGCGTGGCCGCAAACGGTGCGGCGATCGGAGCTTGGACGGATGAGTTACGGTGATTTGAATTACCGTAAGGGTTAGGAAATTTCTTTTCTTCTTCTCCCCTGTGTATTGCTTTTAGCATTCTTGCAGAAATGGGGAAGAAGAAACCGTGCTTCATTTAAGTGTGCCGGGTCGGTTGGGCCTATAGGACCGGTTTGGACCCGGTTCAATCGGTCCGGTCTGTTCGGTCCAATCTTGGGTCAAATTTCTTGAAATTAGTGTCAAAATTCTCGTTTCGATGAACTCTATCCTAATTTAATATAATATTCATATTTCTAATTTTTTTATTAAAATTAATTTATTAACTAATTATTTACTAATTTAACAGAATTTACATACGGTATGATCTACGTTACAGCTGTATTCTAGAAAAATTCTGTGCAAATAATACTTTTGTACACTTATTCTAGTAGTAAAATTTTTAAATTGTTTGTGAACTGAACATAAGCACTTTAAACTGAACTAGTATATATCACTTATAAACTATAATTTCTTTCTGAGCTATTGTCTCTTGCATTTATGATCCTTTTATTATTCAATTATTTGTTTTGAGTTCATAAGTAATTTTCATATTTAAAGAATTTGAACTTTTAGAAATCATTTTTAAAATACATCTGAAGTCAGTTATAAATTTCATAAGATATTTTTTAAATATTTACATCCAAAATCTATTTTTCAACAAATGTAAAGCAAGTTTGAAATATGAACTAATTAATATATATTTTCATTACAAATAAGTCATAAATTTAAAAAACTTAAGTTTATTTTAGATAAAAAAATTTAAAGCACGATTCTTTTTTTATATACTTTTTACAACTTTATCGCACTCAAAAGAATTTTATTTCTATAGTTAAAATTTTTTACCAAAATATGTATATACTTGTTCTTAAATTCTGATACTACTTAAAAGCTTA
Organism: Arachis duranensis; assembly: GCF_000817695.3. Lineage (NCBI taxonomy): Eukaryota > Viridiplantae > Streptophyta > Magnoliopsida > Fabales > Fabaceae > Arachis > Arachis duranensis. Next base: position 82,298,765 of record NC_029777.3, read on the forward strand.
ACAAATCATAATTGTACACTCAAATATTCATGAAATAGATACATGACGAAACATATTATTATCAAAAGATGTCTTTTAAAAGCATTCATAAGATATAGAAAGGTACCCTACGACCTCAAGTTTTTTATTTACATATATACAAATACACGGCTTTAATCATTCTCTAAACAGTTATCAATCATAGATTTGATTGCTTCTTCTTTGTTTCATAAACCAACTCTTTTTGGTTCTTTTGATGAAGATGACCAGCTCATTCTTCTCTTTTAGGTTGATTTCCAATGTCTTTTGAGCTTTCATTCTTAAAATCTTCATTGACCTCTAGAGCATTTTTTTCCTTTTTGAGATTGCAAAGCTAGAGACTTGGTCTTCTTAGTAATCTCACCAAGAAGCATATCAAGCTCATATTCATATGTCTTTAATGAAACAAACAGTTCATCAAGACTAAAGTGTTTAGATCCATTGTTTGCTTGAAGGTTGTTGACATGAGTAGCTACTTTTTTGTCAAATTTTTGAAAATCTTTTGAACTAGTTATGCATTGATGAATATATGGTTTAGGCTTTTTATAGAGTTGAGTATATTCATGAATCTTGTTGATATGTGAAAACTAATTTCTGCTTCTTTCATCTTAAGTTCATATGTGGTTACTATATGAGATGTATATGCTGTTTTCTTTCACCTCTTTGATGCTTTCATGCAACATTTTCATTTTCTCTTATATTTCTTTAGTTGTGTCATAGGATATGATCTTCCATATTCTGATTTACTAATAGTACATATCATGATGTACTTGACTTTTGAATTCAACTGAACCTTAGTATTATGGTTATCAGTCCACTTATCTCTAGTAGGTATGCTTGTTTTGATAGCCTTGTCATCTCCCCATTAATTATGTAGGTAACTACCTAATTTTCATGTTAAACAATCTCCCACAAATTTAGACTAGTAAATTCCATCAAGAGTTCCATCTTGTCTCTCCAATAAAAATAGTTTTTCCATCAATGTATGAAAAACAATTAAGAGAGAGTTTCTCACTGTGACTTGAAAAATCTTCCATTTGTTAGATCTTTTTCTCGACAATGCCTGCAGTATTAGCTCTAATATTAATTGAAATACATAGATATTCATAAGAAGGGGGTTGAATCGAAGTTAGTCACAACTTTTTTTTTAAAAATGTATTTAAGAAAGTTTATCAAGTTGTCTTACTTGTAAGTAGTAAAAGATATATGTTTAGAAAAATGATATATATTTCCTTGGAAGAAATATTCTCATGTGTGTAGCCTACTTAAAAATGTTTTAAAACAATTTTGATAAACAAAGTAGATAAATGGTGATGGAGTCAAGAAGATAAACATCAAGATATATAGCAGTTTGGCTAGCAATAGCTATGTATAGTAATCTTCAATCAAGTTGAGAGTTTTACTATTTGAATAAGTGTTACAAGATATTCTTCAAATTTTTACAAGCTAATTTGACTTAGATTTTTACTAGTTTAAGAACTATTATTATTGCGTCAAACTTTCTCAGAATAAGTTTAACTCAAATCAAACACATTGATTAAAGGATCTTACATATACTTAGAACTTTTTCAGACATCACAATGACTCGGACCAACTAGATTGATCTAAAAAACATAGATATTGTATCTTACCTTAATGGACCAAGTTACAAAGAGTAAAGAGTGTGTGAAACACTTTATAGATTCTAATGTTCTAGTTCTAAAATGATAGGAATAAAACACACAATTTTCTACTTGTAAGAATTAGATAAGCAATAATATCCACTCACAATAATAAAGGGCAAGAAGCACAATAATATCCAATATCAGCAGAAAAATCTCATAAACTAGAAAATAGAAGCAAGCTATCACATTAAAATTTTTAACGTGAAAAATGTAACACCCTACGACACTTAATTTTATGCTTAAGTCATAAAATTGAGGTGGTGAAGTATTATGACTTGTAAAAGTAAAATTATATATATAATATAATTGAAAGGAAATTTTATCGGGGAGCCTTTAGAGAAAAGTTCAAAACAAAACGTTGAACCGAAAAGCGCAACACTCGCGTAAACGTTAGCGTAACCGAGGCAAGGTAAGACTAAAACAACACATGGGTATATACAATGGAATTTCAAGATATAGATAACAAAGCTTCTAGTCTGGTTCGCGAAGTTAAAATCGAATAAAGCATCATATACATAAATAGTGGAGATAATAAGTATCTACATATATACATCAAGCCAAAATAAGTCCCAAAATACAAAGGGTCTTTGCTGTAAGAAGCTCCCAGTATGCCTCAGCGAGGTGCCTCATGTCATGCATCTGGAAACCACAAAATATGTATGGGGTGAGAACCAGAGGTTCTCAGCATGGTAACAGTTCGCACATCTCTAACATATAATGTCCTGGGAAAGCCGAAGGTAATCCTAGAACTTTCGACAAAAGATTTAATCTTAAAACTACACTTTATGACCATAAATAAGCCATAAACAAAGTGGGTAGCTAAGGGTTCAAAATTCTAACTCAACCTAACTTGATCTTTTAGCTTCTCACCTTCCTCCGTTCTTCCACAACTCCACAGCACAGACAAAGCAAACACAAGTAGAATACAATTACAACAGGTAGCAAATTTAGCAAGTAGGCATAATAATCACATAGGCAAGACCAATGCAAAATCAAATAAGACACAGAAATGCATATGATGCATGCCTGTCCTATGGCTGATGATATCATCTGTCAATTATATAGCCAATTCGACACGTCCTGGTAGCTAACCATGGACAGAAACTCCCATTGCGGAGCAAGTGGCTCTGAACTACAACCCCCTTACTACTACCCGCTTAACCCAGAGCAAGTGAAATTAAACCACTACTGCTGCTACTACCCAGGTGGGTGTTTAAAAGCTCAACCTGGAGCATGTGAAACAATTCACTACTACTACAACTACCCAGGCGTCACAATCACTGACCTGGAGCAAATGGGATGAACCACAATCCTTGGTACTGCCCAGGTATCTCAAACATACATTCATTCAGTCTAAAACAATCATCATTATTATCAAATCTCAAGCATTGACTTAGAGCAAGTAGGACGAACCACAATCCTGTCTACTACCCAAGTATCTCAAACATACATTCATTCATTCATCATCTCATTATTATCCATCATGAACTTAGTCACCACTCACAGCAGATATAACATTACAGCACTTCTTCATTCATCATCATTTACTTTATCTCTTTCTTCATCAACAAGTTACCTTCCTCATAACCTTAATTATACTTCACTACCCAAATCTCACTTACCAGGCTTTAAACAAGAGTTAAAAGGGATTTAAAAGTGGGAGAAAATGCATTTAAAAACAAAACCAATGTTTTGGAAGAACAAGCTCTCGCGTACGCGAGGAGTGCAACCCAAAACGAGAGCTCGCGTCGCGTGTCAAATTTCGCGTACGCGCCCCTGAAAAATTTGACCTCTCGCGTACACGTACACTTGCTCGCGTACGTGAGGAGTGCAGCCTG
>NC_029777.3:82302398-82310520 GCF_000817695.3 Arachis duranensis
GAGTTATGCAAGGTGGCCAAAATGTTCAAATGTCGCAGAATTTCAGCTTTGCACATCAAACTTTCGACGAGTATAACTTTTTTGTTTTAAAAATTTTTTTCATCTCTTCTGTGAATGGTGTAAACCTCTCGGACCAATTTTCTATCTAGACAAGTTTGATAAATATTGGAGGTTTGGAGGCCAAGTTATTGCTCTGTCAAAATTGGTCAAAAATAATAGTTTTCTTTAAACTTTACAAACCTCAACTTTCAAAATAAACCAATTTCAAACCTTTCAAAAACCAAACCAAACCTTACCATAACTGCATCAAACACTCCCCAATCATATTTCAATCTTCCTTATTCCTCCCACAACTTATCAATTCACCACTTTCATCAATTTCAGTTCAATAATTCAAGTTCACAACAATATTTCAATAACAACAAATATGGCACCAATAACAACTTCAAATTTTACTAATCATTATACATACCAACCAATGTCATACAAGGTCACACACATAATTCATAAGAGCCTCAAATTTAACCTCCAAAATCACTAACTAACATACATATTATGCAATCTCAACTAATAACACCATCAACAATTCAATTCCTATCTTACGGTCACTAACCTAAGTTTTCACGACACATTATATTTTAGATATGAGAAACCAAAATCATACCTTGGCCAATTTCCTCATATAGCCTAAAGACAACCCAACTATGCAAGTTCACAAACTCCACCACCAAAATTTAGCATCCAATATTCCCAATCAAGCTTCCAATCTCTTCAAATGAGTTCCAATTTTATATATATACTACCTAACACATATTATCACATTTATATACCAAATTTCAATACCCAAACACATATAATCAAGGTATTGACTAGGGTTCAAAGGACTTTACCTTAATCGTGCCTCAAGCTAACAAAAGTCCGTTAATTCCTCAAGTTAAATTGACTTTAACATCAAGACATAAGGACTTTCAATACTCATGGATCATAATTTTGAAAAATAATTTCAAAAAATTGGGGGAAAAGAGAGGCTGAGAGTGAGATCCAAGGTTCCTTACCAATTAGTTAGTGGGCTTTGTAGAGCTCGATACTGCGGACGCCTGGCCGTAAATGGTGTAGTGATCGTAGCTCGGAGGAGGAAGTTATGTGAGATTAAAGTGGAAGGTTAAGGCCTAAGGGTGTTTCTTATTTCTCTTCTTCTCCATGCATGCCCAGCTTACTTTTCATTTGCGGAAGGAAAGAAAAGCTAAGGTCTTTTGTGTTGTAATGGATTGGGTTGGGCCTTGGGCCCAATACAGGCCCGATTCAGTCCGTTCAGCCTAATTTTGGGCTAAATTCTTAAAAATTAGTGTCAAAATTCTTATTTTAATTAGTTCTACCTCATTTAACTATAAAATTTTCTTTTCTAATTTTTTGGATTTTTTAATTAATTTATTGGCTAATTATTTACTAATTTTGTGAATTTTACAAAAAACTCCTCAATATGAGAAGTAAAACTAGGAAATAGCTTCACTATAATAAAAAATACAGTGTAAGAGAGTCACAAATTACTGCACAAGCCAAACAATCCAAGCATCAAAGCTTAAAAGACAAGAACAAGAAGATGAAAATACCACAAAATAAAGTCTCTGTCCGAGCTCGATTTCTCAAACTGCAGACCTCCAATCGAAATTTTCACCGTGCAGAATGAAGAACAAGATAAGGTGGATATGCATTCCAATGGTGGACGTGTGCAAAACAAATACTGAAAGTCTGTTGCTCTGATGAAAAAAGTGGATAGTGTTCTCTCTTCTCTTTCTCTCTCAATGCTCGTGCTTTTAACAAAATGAGACCTCTCTTATTCAACCCTAACTAACCTCAACAACTTCAACTATCCATGGACCTAGATACCAATATTTGGGCTTTTTCTCCACATTGAAAGGGATCTAAAATCTAACAAATCTCTCCCTCTTGACTATCTAGAGGTAACCGCCAATCCGGTGATTAAGCAACAAGTTTCAAAATTCTATCTTGATAATGTCTTGGTCATCATATTAGAACCATTCTCATCAGTATGAACCTTTTCAAGTTCCAACAACTCAGCATCCAAAACATCACATATCCAATGATACCTCTCATCAATATGTTTAGATCAAGAATTAAAAGTACAATTTTTACCAAAATTATCAGAAAACAAGACATATCTCTCTTGAGCAAACTCGAGTTCTTTCAAGAATTTTTTCATCCAAAGCATCTCCTTCCACGCTTTGGTAATGGCAATAAATTTGGCCTTAATAGTAGACAAAGCAACACATTTTTGGAACCTAGATTGCCAAGACACAGCTCCACCCGCAAAAATAAGCCTAAAACGGACCTTCTAGAATCAATATCTCCTTCCATATTTGAGTTAGTGTAACCAATTAGAATAGGATTCTCACTTCCAGAAAACAACTTCATGCTAGAAGTACTACGAAGATATCTCATTATCCATTTTACAGCATTCCAATGCTCTCTTTTTGGGTTTGAAACAAAACAACTAACACAACCAACAACATGAGCTATACCCGGTCTTGTGCACACCATAGCATACATTAAACTACCATGGGTGATGCATATAGAACTTTTTCTATTGCTCTCAATTTGAAGTGTGTAGCAAGAGGAGTACTAACGGCCTTTGCTTTCTCCTTTGTTGGCCCAAGTTCCTTCATTGTAAATGACATCACAAGTTGCTTCTTTAACATGTTAATCCTAGAAGTATTCTGACCAACAATAAGCATGTAATCAACATATATCAAAGGGATAACAAAATCATTACTGGCAAACTATTTTACAGATACACAATGATTAGAAGTAGTCTTCTTGTAGCCTTGTTCTGCCATAATAGACTCGAATTTCTTGTACCATTTCTCGGAGTTTGCTTTAAACCATATAAGTTCTTCTTCAGTTTGCAAACATTATCCTCTTTGTCTTTTACCATGAAACCTTCAGGTTGTTCCATGTAAATTTCATCCTTAAGATCACCATGAAAGAAAGTCATTTTCACATCCATCTGCTCTATCTCTAAATCAAGACTTGCAGCCAGATTTAAAATAATTCTAATAGAAGAATTCTCACAACTAGTGAAAATATTTCATTATAGTCAACTCTCTTTTTCTACCTATAGTCCTCGACCTCCAATCTAACCTTATACTTTGGATACTGAGAATTTTCTTCATGCTTCAACCTATAAACTCACCTATTTTGCAAAGCTTTCTTTCTTTTGACAACTTTATGGTGCGAAATTTATAACCCACACTTACTAACCGGCAAGTGCACCGGGTCGTACCAAGTAATACCTTACGTGAGTAAAGGTCGATCCCACGAGGATTGATGGATTAAGCAACAATAGTATTTGATAGAATTAGTTAGGCAAGCAAAAAAGGATGTTGGAAGTTCAAAAGCATTAAACAGTAATGTTAGACTTTCAGAAAGCAAAAGCAGCAATGCGTTGGGAATAAAATATGTAGAAAATAGTTAAGGTTTCAGAGTTATCTATTTTTCCGGATTAATTTTTATTACTAACTAATTTAATCATGGAAGATATAATTTCATGGCAAACTATATGTGACTAGGCCTTAATTCCTTAGACCTTCCTAGTCTCCTCTAAAATTCATTAACTGCCAATTCCTTGGTCAGTTAATTCCAATTATAGAAGGTGAAGTTCAATTTCTAGTTTATATGCCAAAAGAATCCTAATTATCCAAAAATAAGAGGATTATATGTCACGTATCCCGTTAAATATAAACAATTAAAATTCAGTATAATATGTTTTCAAGCTGTTGTTTAAGTAAAGAGCTTTTCCAAGTTTTACAAGAACTCAATTAGAACATGGGTCATACTTCCGTTCCACCCATGTTCATAGAATAAGGAGCGAAAACAATTATTGAAATATAAATCAAAGCATGGAATAAATTAGAAAGATCAAACGAATTAATCCATTACAAATAGACAGAGCTCCTAACCTTAACAATGGAGGTTTAGTTGCTCATGGAATGTAGAATGTAAATTTGTATAGAATTCCCTAATGGAATCCCCCTAATGTAATGTAATTTTCAATAGAAGAGAAGTCTCCCCTATTTATAACTAATCCTAATTAATTTAAAATCTAATTATCTAAAACTAAAAATTAAAATAATATCTTTTCCTAGAATTCAAATTTGAATTTAAATTTAAATTAATTTAAATAATCAAATCTTCAATGGATGGATGGGGACCACCTAAATAATCAAATCTTCAATCGATGGATTGGGACCACTTGAATTGTTCATTTTGCAGCCTCTAATCTGTGTTTTCCGAGCTGGAAACTGGGTCAAAACAGCCCAGAAATCGCTCCCAGCGTTTTCTGTCAATTGTCCAGATCGCTCATGTGACGCGTCCGCGTCGTCCACGCGTTCGCGTCATTTGTGCAGATTTCAGTCCACGCGTTCGCGTCATTGTGATTTCCTCCATTCCGCGCGGTCGCGTGAGCCATGCGTCCGCGTCAGTATTCGCTGGTCATCTCCTTGGTTTCTTCTCTTTCTCTGCAGAACTTCATCAATTCCATCCGAATGCTACCTAAAATCAATAAAATTGCACAAAACTCAAAATAGCATCCATAGTGGCTAAAATATAATTAATTCTTAATTAAATTCAACAAATTAGATGCAAATTCACTAAGAAAAGATAGACAAGATGCTCACGCATCACAACACCAAACTTAAACTGTTGCTTATCCTCAAGCAACCAAAACTAATATAAGCTTAGGATGTGAATTTGCATGAGAATGAGAGTTCGATTAATGCTCATGTCTCTTCTTATAGTGGGGTTTACAACTGCAATCCTGAATAGGTTTTGCATCTCACTCTCCTTTGAATCAGAAGAATGTTAATGTCATTCGGAATTAGAATCCGGATAATATTATGAATTCTCTGATCTTTACATTTCAGTTTAATCCTTGAACACAGCAACATTTACCTTAATTTATTTTTCTTTGGTGCTTTGCACCTTGAGCCTAGCCGTGACTTTAAATGTTTTGTCTCAAGAGTTACTTAACACAAAAACACCACAAGCACTTAACTGGGGAACCCCCTTTGAGTTCTGATTTTTCTTTCAGTTACTCCCAGACAGTGGTGCTCAAAGCCTTTGGCATACTCTGTTAAATGCACTTGGTCTCGACTCTAAGTGTTCTGTTTCAAGGATTACTTGACACAATCACACCACAAGCATATGACTAGGGAAACAACTCTTTGAGCTTTTAATCATATCCGACCTCCCTAGTCATTGATGCTCAGAGCCTTGGACTTTGCTTTTATTATTATTTATTTATTTATATAATTATTTTTTTCTTTTGCTGTTTCTTTTGCTTCAAGGATTAAATTTTTGTTTATTTCAGAGAAGTCATAATAATTCTCTAAATTCTTGTTCTTTATACATCAACATCCCTTGATTCAAATTCAAATATGCACTGTTCATATCATGCATTCAAAAATCACAGGAAACACCACCACATTTAAGTAAATAAGACTATTCTTAGAATTAAACTCAATTTCTCATGCAATACATCACTTCTTTTTTTTTTGAAATATTCAAGTTTAGTGAGTGGTACATGAAACATCTTTTCAGCGTTAAAGAAATTTTAAAAAAAAAATCCTAGGATTCTAACTAATAAAAGATCATGCAACAGACAAAGTAAAATAGCAGAAAACCAGAAAATAACATAGAAAAAGAAAGGAGGAATAAAAATGAAAGGAACTCAACCACCTTAGTTATCCTAGCGGTTGCTTTATTCTTCAGGTTGTGCTCCTTCGTGAAGATGATTCGCCCCCCCTTTTGTGCCAGAAAACTAATAAGCGCAGCATCCAACAACACCAAACTTAAAGGTTTGCTTGTCCTCAAGCAAATAAGAACTGAAAATAGAAGAGATAAATATGATGAGGAGAGAAAAATAAAAGGATAAAAGAATAAAAGAGAATTAGGATTGAGAGAGAGAGAAAAAGAAAACTTGGCGGCGAACTAGTGCGGCGCAGTCGACGCGAACGCGTGCAGCACGCGGTCGCGTGGGTCGCACCTTTCCAAAACGACGCGGAAGCGTCAGGCACACGATCGCGTGCCCTGGATTTTATGCTATTCGCGCGCAGCCAACAGCGTGCCCGCGCGACTTTCTGTTCGCATGCCTTGGGATGCCTATTTTCATACGACGCGATCGCGTCATGCACGCGCACGCATGGATGGCCAAATGTGCAATTGACGCGGCTGCGTCAGGGACGCGGCAGCGTGACAAAATTTGTGCTTCTAGCACACTTCCTGCCCCAAGCCAGCACAACTCTCTGCCTAAACACTTTTTTACGTCGAATTTGCAGGTCACGCGTCCGCGTCAGTGACGCGGCCGCGTGAATGGCGAAAATCACAGATCGTTTGTGCTAAAGGCTTAGTTCCGGCGCCATTTCCGCTCAACTCTCTGTCAAATTTCATTTTTCACTCACACATGCTTGACGCGTTCGCGTCCGCGTCGTATGCGCTTCCTCTTCTTTTTTTTTTTAGAGCTTGAGGTGTTCGGTTCCTGTGATAAAATAGCAGCATGATCAAAAAATTAGTAAGAATTCAATAAAATCAAATAACTAAGAAAACTACTACTACTACTACGAAAAACAACTAAGAATGAAAAGAAACGATCATACCACGGTGGGTTGTCTCCCACCAAACACTTTTAGTTAAAGTCCTTAAGTTGGACATGTGGTGATCTCCTTGTCATGGTGGTTTGTGCTTGTACTGATCCAGGAATCTCCACCAATGTTTGTAATTCCAATGGCTACCGGGATCCCAAACCAGGCGTATAACGCCTTTGAGCAAATTGAAGCAAGTGACAAGGCCCCAAGAGAGTTGATTGTGGGAATGAATTCCAGGGTCCCAAATCTTGCTTTTACGTCCGTCTTCTTGTGGATCACCATTATTTTCACCTGGTGGCAAGCAATCTGAATTCTCACAGAGACATCCAAACAACCTTCTAGACCCATTTAAGTGAGCTCTACACCTATCCTTGCACTTTAATTTGGAGCATGCAACCATACTGAACCTTGCTTGACATCTCTTGCCACTAACCATCTTCCTCTTACTCTCAATGCCACAAAGAGCTCTAAGTTGACCATCCGTCTCTAGTAGCCCATATTCAAGTGGGAAAGTAAGGATTAAGGATTGGAATTTTACCCACTTGAATGTTGTATTGGATGGTGATGGCTTTGGGAGAGGTCTTGCAAGTTTCACTTCCTTGTGTTCTTCTTTGAATTCTTTTACTTCTTTGCAAGATTCCTCAATTTCAACCTCTTCCTCTTGGTAGCTTTCTTCTAATTCAATCTCTTTTTCATTACTTACCAAGGGCATTGGAGGTTGTGTATCTTCCTCTTCTTCTAATTGCTTGCTTATTTCGCCCATTTGCACTTCCAAGTTTCTAATGGAGGCTCTGGTTTCTTGCATAAAACTCATCATCATCTCCCAATTAGGATCTTCTTGGGATTTAGAGTTTGCCTGCTGAGTTGATTGAAACTGGTGGTCATTAAAATTATTCTGTTGAAAACCACCCTGAGCACTCCCCATGTAATTGACCTCTTGAAGAAGATTTTGGGTGTTGATAGCTGGGACTTGCATGCCACCCATCTGTTGAGTAAGTAGATTTAATTGCTGAGACATAAGCTTCTTCTGAGTAAGAATAGCATTAAGAATTTCTACTTCCATAACACTCTTCTTCTGAGGAGCTTCACTATCTGATGGTGGCTCTTGATATGGGTAGAAAAATGATGGTTCTTGGTAGTTGGAACATGGGGCATTGAAATTTTTTTGGTTTTGGCTTTGCCAACCAAAATTTTGATAGTTCCTCCATCCACTATAGTATGAATCACTACTTGGGTGTAAGTAGTAACCTACGTGATCTCTCTCCATTATTTTTCTTAGCACAAAACACCAAAAAAGGATTAAACGCACCATGTGGTTGACAAGCAAGCAAAGAAGAAAGAATGTAAAGGAAATTTAAACTCAAAAAAAAAATAAAAAAAATAAAACAACTAAGGAGACACCAAACTTAATTTCAAAAATTAAGAGAAAAAATTTTTTTTTATAAAATAAATCAAGATAAATA
>NC_029777.3:82310740-82319171 GCF_000817695.3 Arachis duranensis
TTTCAAAATTTTTAAAAAAAATAAATAAATTTTAATAAAATTAAAAATAAAATGGCTAATCTAAGCAATCAAACAACTAATAGTTGTTAATCACAATCAATCCCCGGCAACGGCGCCAAAAACTTTGTGCGGAATTTATAACCCACACTTATTAACCGGCAAGTACACCGGGTCGTACCAAGTAATACCTTACGTGAGTAAGAGTCGATCCCACGAGGATTGATGGATTAAGCAACAATAGCATTTGATAGAATTAGTTAGGCAAGCAGAAAAGGATGTTGGAAGTTCAAAAGCATTAAACAGTAATGTTAGACTTTCAGAAAGCAAAAGCAGCAATGCATTGGGAATAAAATATGTAGAAAATAGTTAAGGTTTCAGAGTTATCTATTTTTCCAGATTAATTTTTATTACTAACTAATTTAATCATGGAAGATATAATTTCATGGCAAACTATATGTGACTAGGCCCTAATTCCTTAGACCTTCCTAGCCTCCTCTAAAATTCATTAACTGCCAATTCCTTGGTCAGTTAATTCCAATTAGAGGGTAAAAATCAATTTTCAGTTTATATGCCACAAAAATTCTAATTACCCAAAAATAAGGGGATTATATGTCACGTATCCCATTAAATCCAAATAATTAAAATTTAGGATAATATGTTTCCAAGCTGTTGATCAAGTAAAGAGCTTTTCCAAGTTTTACAAGAACTCAATTAGAACATGGGTCATACTTCTATTCCACCCATGTTCATAGAATAAGGAGCGAAAACAATTATTGAAATATAAATCAAAGCATGGAATAAATTAGAAAGATCAAATGAATTAATCCATTACAAATAGACAGAGCTCCTAACCTTAACAATGGAGGTTTAGTTGCTCATAGAATGTAGAATGTAAATTTGTATAGAATTCCCTAATGGAATCCCCCTAATGTAATGTAATTTTCAATAGAAGAGAAGTCTCCCCTATTTATAACTAATCCTAATTAATTTAAAATCTAATTATCTAAAACTAAAAATTAAAATAATATCTTTTCCTAGAATTAAAATTTGAATTTAAATTTGAATTAATTTAAATAATCAAATCTTCAATCGATGGATGGGAACCACTTGAATTGTTCATTTTGCAGCTTCTAATCTGTGTTTTTCGGGCTGGAAACTGGGTCAAAACAGCCCAGAAATCGCTCCCAGCATTTTCTGTCAATTGTCCAGATCGCTCATGTGACGCGTCCGCGTCGTCCACGCGTTCGCGTCATTTGTGCAGATTTCAGTCCACGCGTTCGCGTCAGGCACGCGATCACGTCATTGTGATTTCCTCCATTCCGCGCGGTCGCGTGAGCCATGCATCCGCGTCGGTATTCGCTGGTCATCTCCTTGGTTTCTTCTCTTTCTCTGCAGAACTTCATCAATTCCATCTGAATGCTACCTAAAATCAATAAAATTGCACAAAACTCAAAATAGCATCCATAGTGGCTAAAATATAATTAATTCTTAATTAAATTCAACAAATTAGATGCAAATTCACTAAGAAAAGATAGATAAGATGCTCACGCATCACTTTACAAGCTCAAATGTTTGATTATCATGCAAGAATTTTATTTCATCTTGCATTGCATCAAACCATTTCTTATTGTCGTCACCTTTTATAGCTTCCTCATAACATTCAGGTTCTCTCCCATCAGTCAATGTCACATATCCATTAGTAAATGTCACATACTCATTAGAAGGATACTTCATTAAAGGTCCTAACTCTCTAGTATACCTCCTAGGATGGAAACCTGGTGGATCTTCAGGTAGCTCAGGCTGACTATCAACATCGTCATCAATTGGAGCATAAGTTGGATCTCCTATCTCTTGGTTATTAGGAACCAAAGGCTCATTTTACTACATATGCTCATTGATTCTTTGCTAGTTTTGGTAAAGAAGGCAGCTAAACTGGATCTACATTAGTCAAGTCACTATTCTCTTGTGATTGACCTTTCTTTGTCTTATCAATGTCTTCAATGGTATGATCTTCAATAAACTCTACATCACAGCTTCTTATAAGCTTCTTTTCAATGGGATCATAAAGCCTGTAACCAAACTCATCCTGACTATATCCAACAAAAATGCATTGTTTTGCCTTCACATCCAACTTGGACCTCTCATCCTTTGGAATATGAATAAATGCTTTGCAACCAAAGACTCTCGAGTGATCATACGAGACATCTTTACCTGACCAAACATGATTCAAAACATCATTATCCAAAGTAATTGTAGGACTCAAATTAATCACATGAGTCATTGTAAGTAATGCTTTACCCCAAAAGACTTTAGGTAGATTAGCTTCAATAAGTAGACACCTAACTCTTTCAATCGGTGTTCTATTCATCCTTTCTACCAAAAAATTCAACTGAGGTATTTTAGGAAGTGTCCTTTCAAGCCTAATACCTTGCTACTTGCAATACTCATCAAATGGTTTACGATACTCACCATCATTGTCAGTGCAAATACATTAAAGTTTTTTACCTGTTTGTCTCTCAACCAAAGCTTAGAATTGTTTGAACTTTTTCAAAGCTTGGTTCTTTGTTTTCAAAGCATAAGTCCAAAGCTTTCTTGAATGATCATCAATAAAAGTAATAAAGTAAATACCTCCATTAAAAAGTTGTACCTTTAAAGGACCACAAATATTGAAATGCACCAATTTTAAGAAGTCTGATTTTTTTTAAGGTTGATGCTTCTTGAAAATAATCTTCTTTGTTTGCCAGCCATGCAATGAGAACATTTCTCCAAATCTGCATTCTTCAAATTGGAAAGAACGTCCTTTCGAGCCAAACAATTAAGTCTTTTTTCACTAATATGATCAAGTCTTCTATATCACAAGCTACAAACTTCTTTACTTTCAACCGCATTTGCACTACCTTTTGTAGTTATGGCATGCATCATGTACAAACTTAAAATACCTTTTTCTCGAGCCACCACTAAGTTACTTTTAGTAAGCTTCCATTGTCCAAAGCCGAAAGTGTTTACAAAGCTTTCATTATCAAGGTTTTTAACTGAAACCAAATTTAAGCAAACATCTAGAGCGTGTCTAACATCTTTGGGTAGCAACTTCATTCCCATATTAGTCTCAAGAAAAATATCTCCTACATCAATAACCTTGGTCAAACTATCATTATCCATCTTAAGCACTCCAAATTACCTAGAGTATAAGAAGTAAATAACTCAATTTTTGATGTAACATGTATTGAGGCGCTACTATCAATTACTCAACTGAACTCATCATCAGAAATAAAATTGACCTTGTACTCTTAATCAACTATGTCAACAATGAGAAGATCATCTGAAATAGCAGATACACGATCATTACTTTTATCATCCTTCATTTTTTGTTTATCTTTGTTCTCCTTTTTCAAAGAAAGTAATATTTTTTGACGTGACTCATTTTATGACAATAATGACACTCAACATTCTTATATCTTGACTTGGATTTACTCCTACTTTTACCTTTACCTTTTTACTTCTGCTCTAATTTTTTCTTATTTTTAGTGACTGACATTTTAGATTATGACGAAAAACTCCATGTCTTCCTTCTTATCTCTTCATTTAAAATGCCACCTTTAACAAGTTGCATGCTCATTTTACCATTTGGAGTAGAATTAGTAAGAGAGATATGAAATGTCTCCCAAAAATCTGGTAGAGTATTTAACAACCATAATTCTTGAACCTCATCTTTAAACTTGATTCCCATTCTTGACAACTGATCTAGAATTTTTTGAAATTCATTCAAGTGATCTAATACCTGTGACCCCTCCTTGTATCTCAAATTCATCAGTATGTTCAACAAGTATAATTTATTATTGCCAAACTTGAAAGCGTACAAGGATTCAATTTGTTTCCACAAAGTCCTAGCATGAGTCACATTAGTAATGTGACTACAAACATTATCATCCATTCATTGTCTAATAAAATCACAAATTTGTTCGTGTTCAAACTCTCATTCTTCATCTGTTTTAGATTCTAGTTTCTATGTAGAAAATAGGATAAATGTAGATTTTTGACATACAACAAATCTTTTATTTTGCCCTTCCATATATGGATAGTGCCATTCAAACTTATCATCCTAGTAGAATTATTTGTCTTTATCTTTCAAGCAAGTAATAACCAAATGTCCAAAATTGAGCTCTAATACCAAATGATAGGAATAAAACTTTCTACTTGCAAGAATTAAAGGAGCAACAATATCCACATACAACAATAAATGGTAGCGCACAATAATACCCAATACCAGTGAAAAAATCACATAAACTAGAAAATAAAGGCAAGCTATCACACCAAGATTTTTAATACGAAAAACCTCCTTAATATGATAAGTAAAAACCACGAGTCACCAGGATCAGAAAATAGCTGCACTATGATTAAAAAAATAGGGTACAAGAGAATAACAAATTATTGCACAAAACGTGCATACAATAAGTCAAACAATCCAAGCATAAAAGCTTACAAGACAAGAATAAGAAAATGAAAATACCACAAAATAGGGCCTCTATCCAAACTTGATTTCTCCAATTGCAAATCTCTAATAAGAATTTTTACCGTTCAGAATGAAGAATAAGATGAGATGAATATGCAATCCAAATTTTACGCCAATCTAATGGTGAATGAGTGCGAAACGAACGCTCAAATTCTGCTTTTCTGACGAAAAACGTGGATAGTATTATTTCTTTTTTTTTCTCTTGCAATGCTTGTATTTTTTACAAAATGTGACCTCTCTCATTCAACCCTAACTCACCTTAATAATTAACTATTTATGGAATTAGATACTAATATTTGAACTTTTTCTCCACATAAAAAGGAAATCCAAACCTAACACAAAATATATCAAATGATAGAAACTATCTAAGATAAAACTAAATTTTAAATTTAGATGAGGAAAGTTACTATTCCAAAGTAAGAAGAGATTTATTGTAAAAAAAGAATGAAAAATACGAAGAACATTTTTTAAAACAATCTAGTAGCGATTTGACATAATTAAACTTTTCTAGTCTCCTATGATTTCTCTTGATTTGTATTTACAGTATTGAGCTTGTAGAAACAATAAAAACCTTTTCTTTTCTTTGTTATGAGCTAATTTCTTAAATAATTGTGACTTATTATTAATTGGATTCCTGCCAACACTTCGATTGTTGTTGTAAACCGTGTATCATTTTAATATTCCTTGAATAAGTTCAACAAGCATATATCACTTTAATTTCCTATATTTGCACTCCAAGTTGCTTCTGATTTTTCTGAGTCATATCCTCAATAAACTGAAAACTATCATAAAGAGGGAGGAAGAAGTTTCTATCTAATTCTCAAAACAGAGGAATCCTCTTTTACATGACAAGCCATATATACCGACCCAACCCCATTAGTACAATAACCCCCCAAGAGGTCACAACGTGTTTTTTTTTTTTCAATTGGATCATACCACCATCTATTCCCACATTTTTACCCAATAGCCATCTCAATTGGATCATAAAATGTGCGTATTATTAATTATTAGTGTGGTGAAATATTACTTGTTTGAATCCCCACCTGCTAAGCATATAAAATCCATTTTGTATATTGACTTAACGAAGGTATTTACAAATTTGATTAATTAATATTATTAATATTATTAATAATAATAAACGGTTACTAATTGTTTTGTACTATTTGGTTGAAAAGACACAACCTTTTAAAGATTGTATATGTTCAAAACATTGTGTCTATTGGCTAAAGGGACACAACTCTTTAAAAGTTGTATATATTCAAAACATTGTATCTATTGGCAATAGAAATGACACAACCATTTTATACGTAACTAATCATAATTGCTACGTGCAATATGTATAAATATGTCCTTATCCACTATTTCAGATATGAAGTACTAAGCGTACAATTTACACTACTATTAAGAGATTTTCTTTGTTCAAGAGAGTTGAGAATTTCTTACTATTGCTAATTAAGAAATTCTTAGGTTTCATTGTATCTTGGGAGAGTATTGTCATCAACCCTATAGCAACTAAGTGTGGGGACAAATATAAGATTTTGTCATCTTACCATCTTTATATACCCAACAATTTTAGAGAGATATTTCTTGAAGATGGCACAAGATCAAAATACTACGTTCAAGGTCATGAATCAAGAGTTTGTCAAATTAGATCGTTTTGATGGAACAAACTTCAACTGTTGGAAAGACAAGATGATGTTTCTTCTCTCAGTTCTCAATCTTGCATATGTGATTGACCCAAAGACTACACCAATTGCCGATGCCGCTGAAAATTCCACACCAGAAGAGAAAGAAAAGATTGTTCAATTGAAAAAGAAACGTGATGAAGATACTTTTGCATGTCGAGGTCATATTCTCAATACTTTATCTGACCGACTCTATGATCTCTATATGTCAATTCAATCACCATTAGAGATTTGAAAATCTTTGGAAGAAAAGTACAATACCGAACGACAAGGAATAGATAAGTTTATTATGATGAAATATTTTGAATTTATTATGAATGATACTATGCCTGTCATGGATCAAATTCATGAATTACAAATCCTTGTAAGTAGACTTCGTGATTTACAAGTGGTGATCCCTGAATCATTACAAGTTGGAGAAATTATTTCAAAATTGTCTTCATCTTGGAATGGTTATAGGAAAAAACTTTTACATCTTGGTGAGGACTTCACAATTGAGAAATTACTAAGGCATATACGTATAGAGGAGGAAACTCGAAAACGTGATGTTGTGTATCTTTCTCAAAGTTCTAAAGTGAATCATATTGGTGAAAACAACACCAATAAGAAGAAAAAAAAGTTCTCTAAAGATTCAAAGCAAGATAAGAAGAGACAAAAAGAGTGTTATCATTGTCACAAGAAAGGACACTATATCAAAGAATGTAGACTTCTGAAAAGGGAAGCACCAAAGACCAACTTAGTGGAAGAAAAGGATCTAATTGCTATGGTTGTAGAAAAAGTACAAAACATGCATATTGGCATGGTTACAGAAGTCAACATAGAAGCACAAGGAAAATCACTTGAGTGGTGGTTAGATTCTGGGGCTACTATTCACGTTTGTAATAATCGCAACCAATTCAAAACATATGAAGAAGTGAACAATAGAGAAGTCTTGATGGGCAATGACAACTCAGCCAAAGTTTGTGGTCAAGAAAGTGTGAAATTAAATTTTACATCTGGAAAGAAATTAAGTTTAATAAATGTACTTCATGTTCCAGATTTGAGAAAAAAATTTAGTTTCTATTAGTCTCTTGTGTAAGAAAGGATTCAAAGTTGTTATGGAATCCGATAAAGTGATCTTACTTAAGAATGATGTATTCATAGAAAAAGGATATTGTACTGAAGGCATGTTTAAATTTAATATTAATAAAGTGAATGTTTCCTTGTATGTTGTTGATTCTTGTGATTTATGGCATAGTAGATTAGCACACTTAAATTACAAATCAATTGAATATATGCAAAAGAATAACTATATTGATCTTAGTAACAAGGATTTTAGTAAGAAATGTGATATTTGCATACAATCTAAAATTACTAAGAAACCTTTTCCTAAGGTTGAAAGAAATACACATTTATTAGAATTGATTCATAGTGATATTTGTGAGCTAAATGGCAATATTACTAGAGGAGGAAAAAGATACTTTATAACCTTCATTGATGATTGTTCTAGATTTACTTATGTGTATTTGCTTAGAAATAAAGATGAAGCTTTTGAAATGTTTAAGAAATATAAAATGGAAGTAGAAAATATGCATGATAAGAAAATAAAAGTTCTTCGTAGTGATCTAGGTGGAGAATATTTTTCTAATGAATTTGATCACTTTTGTGAATTACATGGTATTGTGCATGAATCTTTCGCTCCATATACTCCGCAACAAAATGGTTTGGCGGAAAGAAAAAACCGTACCTTAGTGGATATGGTTAATTCAATGTTACTAATTGCAAAATTGCCTTACAATTTGTGGGGTGAAGCATTATTGACATCATGTCATATCTATAATAGGATACCATCAAGACATAGAAAGATTTCTCCTTATAAAATTTGGAAAGGAAGGAAACCTAATTTAAATTATCTTAAAGTGTGGGGGTGTTTAGCCTTTTATCGAGTTCCTGATCAAAAGAGAACCAAATTGGGGGCCAAGAGCTATAAAAGGCACTTTTATAGGATATGCTCAAAATTCTAAAGCATATAGAATATTAGACTTAGTGTCTAATTTAGTTGTTGAATCAAGAGAAGTAGAATTTATTGAAAATAAATTTATCAATGATTCAACTTCTAATTCAGAGTATCCCTGATGAGCGGATAATTTATACACTTTTTGGCATTGTTTTTAGGTAGTTTTTAGTAAGTTCAAGCTACTTTTAGGGATGTTTTCATTTGTTTTTATGTTAAATTCACATTTCTGGACTTTACTAT
>NC_029777.3:82319369-82320485 GCF_000817695.3 Arachis duranensis
TTACAGAACTCCAAATGGCGCGCTCTCAACGGCGTTGGAAATTAGACATCCAGAGCTTTCCAACAATATATAATAGTCCATACTTTATTCGGGAATTGATGACGTAAACTGGCGCTCAACGCCAGTTCCATGCTGCTGTCTGGAGTAAAACGCCAGAAACACGTCACGACCAGGAGTTGAACGCCCAAAACACGTTACAACTTGGCGTTCAACTCCAAAAGAAGTCTAAGCTCGTGGATAGATCAAGCTCGGCCTAAACACACACCAAGTGGGCCCCGGAAGTGGATTTATGCATCAATTACTTACTCATGTAAACCCTAGTAGCTAGTCTAGTATAAATAGGATAATTTACTATTGTATTAGATATCTTTGGTCTCAGTTTTGTTTTATTCTTCATCTTAGGAGACTATTGATCACGTTTTGGGGGCTGGCCTCTCGGCCATGCCTGAACCTTTCACTTATGTATTTTCAACGGTGGAGTTTCTACACACCATAGATTAAGGGTGTGAAGCTCTGCTGTACCTCAAGTTTCAATACAATTACTATTAATTTTCTATTCAATTCTCTTTTATTCTTATTCCAAGATATACGTTGCACTTCAACTTGATGAATGTGATGATCCGTGACACTCATCATCATTCTCATCTATGAACGCGCGTGACTGACAACCACTTCCGTTCTACTTTAGGCCGGGCGCATATCTCTTAGATTCCCCAACAGAATCTTCCTGGTATAAGCTAGATAGATGGCGGCATTCATGGGAATCCGGAAAGTCTAACCTTGTCTATGGTATTCCGAGTAGGATTCCGGGAATCTGGAAAGTCTAACCTTGT
This sequence comes from Arachis duranensis, assembly GCF_000817695.3. NCBI lineage: Eukaryota > Viridiplantae > Streptophyta > Magnoliopsida > Fabales > Fabaceae > Arachis > Arachis duranensis. The sequence continues at coordinate 82,320,203 of NC_029777.3, forward strand.
CTGTGGTATTCCAAGTAAGATTCCGGTATTGAATGACTGTGACGAGCTTCAAACTTCTGAAGGCTGGGCGTTAGTGACAGACGCAAAAGAATCAAGGGATTCTATTCCAACCTGATTGAGAACCGACAAATGATTAGCCATGCTGTGACAGAGCATTTGGACCATTTTCACTGAGAGGATGGGATGTAGCCATCGACAAGGGTGATGCCTTCCAAACGATTAGCCATGCAGTGACAGCGCATAGGACCATTTTCCCGAGAGGATGAAAAGTAGCCATTGACGA
>NC_029777.3:82320594-82325030 GCF_000817695.3 Arachis duranensis
GAGAGGAGCACAGCATCTCCATATGCCTATCTGAAATTTTCGCCATGGAATTATATGAGTAACTATTTACTATTTTATTTTCTGTTTATTATTTATTTTCGAACTCATCATAAACCAATTAATCTGCCTAACTGAGATTTACAAGGTGACCATAACTTGTTTCATACCAACAATTTCTGTGGGATCGACCCTTACTCACGTAAGGTATTACTTGGATGACCCAGTGCACTTGCTGGTTAGTTGAACGGAGTTGTGAGATTCTCTAACAGTGCCTATAACTCTTTTGGTCCAACAACAACACTAAGCTGTTGGTGCCATTACCAGGGATTATTAAGATCCCAATTCATCATACCATGATCTCTTTGGGGTATTCTTGATAGAGCCAATATTTAAATTTCATACAAGTACAAAGAGACCAACTTTGAGGATCACAATTTCGTCCACCAATCCCCAAAATGATACTAATATTTCACAAGAAATAAATAATCAAAATAATAAACGTCTAAGCGACAAAGAGTTTATTGAACCAAGAAAGAGTTTGAGAGTAAGAAAAGAAAAGGACCTGGGTCCAGATTTTATTTCTTCTCAGGCTATCACCTTTTTGGTAGAAGGAACTAGGAATTCTGTAACAAACAAGATTCCTATTGTTATGAACATAGAGGGTGATCCTCAAACACTCAAAGAGGCTATGGCTTCAAGGGATTCTACTTTTTGGAAAGAAGCAATAAATGATGAAATGGACTCAATATTATTTAACAATACTTGGGTCTTGGTTGATTTGCCTCCAGGATCAAAGCCTATAGGATGTAAGTGGGTATTTAGAAAAAAGTATAATACTGATGGTTCATTACAAACCTTTAAAGCAAGGTTAGTGGCCAAGGGGTTTAGACAACAAGAAGGTCTAGACTATTTTGATACCTACGCACCTGTGGCAAGAATGACTTCTATTAGGACTCTTATAGCATTGAATGACTTCTATTAGGGCTCTTATAGCATTAGCATCCATACATAAGCTTCATATACATCAAATAGATGTTAAAACAGCTTTTCTAAATCGAGATCTTAATGAAAAAATTTATATGGAGCAACCAGAAGGCTATGTGCTACCCGGAAATGAAAAAAAAGTTCGCAAATTAATTAAGTCTTTGTATGGGCTAAAACAAGTGCCTAAACAATGGCATGAGAAGTTTGATTCAGTGGTGTTATCAAATGGCTTCTCACATAATAGTGCGGATAAATGTATTTACTCAAAAATTTACTAAAGATTATGGAGTAATTGTTTGTTTATATGTTGATGATATGTTAATCATCGGAACAAATTTAGAAGGAATTCGTATAACGAAGGAGTATCTAACTTCTAAATTCAAGATGAAGGATTTGAATGAAGTTCATTCCGACGCAAGTTGGATTACAAATCTTAGTGATAACAAATCCACTTCAGGATAGATTTTCACCATAGGTGGTGGAGCAATAAGTTGGGCCTCAAAGAAACAAACATGTATTACACATTCTACTATGGAGGCTGAGTTTGTAGCTTTATCAGCCGCAGGTAAAGAAGGGAATGGTTAAGAAATTTGTTATATGATATAAAGCTGTGGCCACAGCAGACGACAGCCATTTCAATCTTCTGTGATAGTGAATCAACCATGTCTCGAGCATATAATAAGGTTTATAATGGAAAGTCTAGACATATAAGTTTGAGACATGAATTTGTGAGGCAACTAATAGATGATGGTGTAATTATCATCACTTATGTAAGATCTCAAAAAAATTTAGCAGACCCTTTGACTAAAGGTTTGTCAAGGGATAAAATCAAAGAAACTACTGCTAAAATGGGATTAAAACCTATTATTGCTAAATGATGGGAACCCAACCTTATTCTAGTAGACCACTAGTTTCAAGGTTTAATGGGTAATAACAAGTTATTTAGCAATTGGAGCACTAAGGTATAGGATTTAGTGCTATTTACAATAAATTAGGAGGGTGAATTTAAACTCTTAATGGAATGATAATATTATCTATCAAAAGATTCCACCTATATGAATATAAGAGTGGTGCCGCTCTAATCGAGAATTTTAGAGGTTTTATTCTCGTAAATATTCATGAAACCAGGATGAGCACAAGGCCATATAAGTGCTTAAAATTGTAAACTCTTGAACTTGGAAGGTATAAGTCATGTGTGTGATTTTTGGTACTAGCATATGGAGTATAGGTTTAATCGATTAGACACCCATTACTTCGTTAGAACTTTAAAATTTACACTAAAAGAATGTTTAATCTTAGTGACACATTCTTTATGCATATACTTGTATGACATTTAAATTTTGTAAATAGTGGAGGATTGAAGGGTATTTACAAATTTGATTAATTAATATTATTAATATTATTAATATTAATAAACGGTTACTAACCGTTTTGTACCATTTGGTTGAAGGGACACAAACTTTTAAGGATTGTGTATGTTCAAAACATTGTGTCTATTGGCTAAAGGGACACAATTCTTTAAGAGTTGTATATGTTCAAAACATTGTATCTATTGGCAATAGAAATGACACAACCATTTGTATACGTAACTAATCATAATTGCTATGTGCAATATGTATAAATATGTCCTTGTCCACTATTTCAGATATGAAGTACTAAACATACAATTTACACTACTATTAAGAGATTTTCTTTGTTCAAGAGAGTTGAGAATTTCTTACTATTGCTAATTAAGAAATTCTTAGGTTTCATTGCATCCTGGGAGAGTATTGTCATCAACCCTATAGCAACTAAGTGTGGGGACAAATATCTCTCTAAAGAAAGCGATCTAATCGTGCCTTGAAACCACTACACAAATATAAGATTTTGTCATCTTACCATCTTCATATACCCAACACTTAATATGTAGACAAAAATAAATATAAATAACACAGTCACCAAAAGTTTTTGGGTGTAGGTAATGATGATTTAACCCTAACATTGCCCATATTAGTACCATAAACAGACCTAAAAAATCTTCTAGACTTGTTTGTTTTCAACCTCATGAGAGGAGCCTTACGTGCCACAGCCTGCCAAATCATTTGAACAGCATCAGCTTCCTTGGAAGGGAACTGAAACTCATAGTACTTTTGAACCTGCTTCAACCTGTTCCACATTCTAGTCCACTCATCCTTTTTAACGCTCCTGACGAAATCTATGAGGAACCTTTTCTTGAGAGCGTCCCTGGTGCGGACGAATATGCAGAAGTCGGTGTAGTCGATTGCATCCTCGTATGGGAGCTCAATCTCGTCGCTGATGATCACCGGGACACAATGGCTTGCTATGGCGTCGAATAGGCGGTTCGACGACGGCGTGTCGCCGGCTATGTTCAGGCAGAATTTCGATGACCGCATGCCGGCGGATGCGTCCTTGACTCCTCCTTTTTGAGCGCTCCCGAATGAGAAGTGTACGTCCTTTTCCTCTTTTAAGAGGTAAAATAGCTCTTGCCTTACGTGCCCTCCCTGAACATGTAAACAATACTTTATTAATTGGAAGGAAGGATAAATTATTGTACACATCTTACTAAATTGTCAATTCTGGCTATGCTTATCAATTTTAGATATTTAAAGAAAATTCCATGTAGATACTAAAATTTAGTTATTAAATTAATTATATATTTATATATAAATATATGTGTAATTTAATTAATTTTTAATATATATATATTATATTTCGGGTATGTGTTTTATATTGATACTTAATTTTAGTTATTCATCTAGTATAACTGATTTTGATAATACTTTAAAATGCATAGCTAAAATTAAGGTTATTCATTTTATGAGTTGGCATAATTTTTTAATTTGATTATATTTTTATTTTTAATTAAAAAGTGTTATCAATGATAAAAAAAAATAACAAAAGCAATTACTTAAATGAAGATGGCAAAAACATCTTCCAATAAAAATAATTTATTTAAAAATGCGATTTATTTATTTAGTCACATTTTAAACAAAGACACACTTTTATAACATATCAAAATCTAATCATACAATCTATCATCCAAAGATCAAAAGAAAATATTTTTATATGAAGACAATTATAAAGTATTCATAGTAGTATCCACCAATAACAAATCGATCCCTGAGTTTTTGGTTTGCGGACATTTAAGTCTTTGAGAATTTAAAAATACATTTAAATTCATGACTTCTTTAAAATTTGAACACATCGATTCGTGTATTCGTATCAACCAAGTCAGTACAATAGGAATTACGTTTGATTTTTCGTTTGGTCTAATAGACCCAAGTGAATATAAAGAGTCGATATGTTCAGGTTTTGAAAATATCAAGAATTTAAATGTATTTTCAAATTTTCGAGAATTTAAATATCTGTAAATTAAAAATTTAAGGATCTATTTTTTTTAAAAAATAATCTTAATTTAATTATATTTTTTAATTGTTATAAAAATTGCGTAG
>NC_029777.3:82325234-82338912 GCF_000817695.3 Arachis duranensis
TACTCTCTTCCAAGTTCCAAAACATGAGCATGTTCAGTTGCTATTCACCACATAATTAGTTAGCTAGGACAGGTTCATTATACTCCAGGAAAACATTATCAACAATATAAAAATTAACTACCTTGATTTTCTAGCTAGTAACGCACGTAAATTTAGCTCTTAAGTGTCTATAATCTTGCAATTCCATCTGAAGTGACAAAATCAGCTAGACCCCCCTAAGTCATCAAACATAACTCCCAAGGACCTAGGTAGAATTCTTGGGTTTGAATCTCATCAATTTTTTTAATAATGGAATAGCTAGGACTAGGAGAAACACCTATTAGCATAGTCACACTGGCTTCCCATCATATACATTATGCAATGATTTAATAGCCAGAAAGGACCACACAAGCAGACATTTACTACTATATCAAGAAAGGTCCCAACTTCATGGATCAAATTAAAAGTCATCACAGGACTGCTGTCTAGTGGGGGTAGTTACTAATCTTTTATAATAAGGGGGTCCGGTACAACCCTTAGAAAAAATAAAAATTGATTCCCCACAAATCAACCCTTTATGTTGCATAACTATGTGTACTAATATAGGTATGGCCACCATCCATTATTTAGAGGTGACCCTCTCCTACCCCAAACTATTTCCCACTATTCTTGATAGTTAAGGTGCAATTTTTATTACTTAAATCCTTTTGGTAATTATCATGTACTAAGTCTAGGTTGACTTCGACCCATCTCGAACCCGAAAGGCACTGTCCCATTCCCAATAGCTCTAATTGTAATTTGCATATGAAAAGCATGAAATAATCTATCATCTTTAAACTTTTCTTGAGACTTCAGTTCATAAGTTTTCAAAACTAAGTGCAATTAGTTTATGGCATCATTCTATATACAAATCAACTTATGCTTTGAACACTAGGATAATAAAATCTAAATCTAATAAAAAAGGCAGTCTGGTGCATAAGTATTCAATGTTAATGCAGAAATTGAGAAAGCACTACATTCAAAGAGGGTAATATAAGCAAATAATTACATTAGTGGCTATTTCTACGGATTGAACGTATAATTCCGAGGTCACATGAAGATAACCAACTATTTAAATCTAATAAAGATTAAAAAAAAAAAACTTAGTTAACCCCTGTTTTAATTATAATTTGCTAATGAAAAAGCAAGCAACTCTGCATATTAGAATATAAAAGAGAAGAAGAAAGAACATACATCTTTTCTATATATTGCTCCTTGGAAGTAGAGAAGAGTTGGACGGCTATCAAAGGTAGATGAATCGTTTTCATAGCATTCAACAACATGCTTGTAAGGTGCAATCACATCTTTCTCAACATTGGCAATGTTGGGAGGATACCTTCCGAAATCCGAAAGTATGAAGGTAGCAGGCCACAATTTCGTCCTTGCATCCAACATACTATTCGGATGATGTGCTAAGATCACATGATCCCTCCCCCCTGACCTCTTCCATTCTAATTGCGCCGTCACGAATTTAACCACTTTCTCCTGAAGCACCTTGTTATTGCTTCTCTTCTCGTGCGGATCGGTTCGTGAGAACCGGTTGTAGCTCAGAGAAGAGAAGAATGGGACAAATATGACGTCGGCTTCGCTCGAGTTATGAACTCGGATTGCACTTCTTGAATCCGAGGATTCAGGTAGTTGCTCTGAAGCAAGAAGATCCAGAGTAAGCCAATACTCTATGCTATGCTGCAAGTTCAATCCACCGGGGTAATGTGGTAATTTTTTTCTGAGATCAGGCCAAACACCATGCCCTTCTTCTTTCCAATCCAATAGTCCAAAATGAAACTCAGAAGGTAAATCATACATGAAAATTTTCAGGACACTTTTTTTGCCACTTGTTCTTGGTTTGGTGCTGCATTTTCCAGAATCATTTGTTTCATCAGGCAATGTTTTCTTAGTCTCATGGCTAGTTGGTTCTAAATCTTGTTCATTGCCGAGGATTGCACGGTTTCCAAACGGAGACTCGGTGTTGATGGTGGAGAATTGATTGGAATCAGGTAACGCATTGCGGTCGATCGCATTAGGATTGTCCTCTGGTCGGGTGGATCGGAGAATGAAGAGCCATGACATCATGAACAACATAGTTATCAATGAAAAGAAGGAGAGTAAGGAGTTTCTAGAAACAACCTTGAAATGTGAGTGTGACACATTCCTCTCAGCCATTGTTATGGTGTAATAATAGCATTCCAACCAAATGTCACTATGCTATTTGAAATAATAAATAACCATGGATAATATGTTACCATGGTTGCACATTGAAATTATCCACATTCCTTCAAAAGGAAAAAGGAAGAAATGGGTTGAAACTCAAGTTGAAAAACTTTATGGGTGTATGATTCAAAAACACTTGAAAAGAACACTACAATTCTACAAAGGTCGGTGTTACCTTAATTAGTAGTTATTTTGGTCACGGAAGATCTTTGTCTGATTGTGTTGTTGTGTTTTCTTTTTTTGTGATATGATGCAAAAGTTGGAGATGGAAGAAGGAGGAGGAAGCGTGGGAATAGGGTCTTAACTGTGGAAGCGTTCTTCTAAGCTTAAGAGGTGTCCATTATTTTAGTATTTTGTGTCTATTGGAAACAACTAACGAGCAACTACACCAAACTCTGCCTCCTTTCCTTTCTTCTCTATTTTCAAGAACTAATTTCCTTTTTATTTTCTATCCTTTTTAATTCTTCTAGAAGTAATTTTCAACACTGAAGCATGTGCTAACACATCATTCAATGGAAAAATATTTAATGTAACAAATTTTATAATCACCTGCTGAATTCAAAAGATACTCAAATAGTCGGTACTATTACTAAAACGTTAGGAACTTGTATTTAGTTGTACGATTATACCACATATACATCAAAATCAACTACTAAAATTACTATTATATAATATATATTAGAATATAAATACATATTAAAAATAAATTAAATTATACATATATTTATATACAAATTCATTAATAATTAATTTTAGTGACTAATTTTAATATACTAATAACATTTTTAAATTACATTTTGCTAATATTATCTAATTCACAAGTCTATTAAATTTGATCTTCATATAAATTAGATTGGATATCAGATTTTATAAATATATTCACATATTCGATCTGCATATCTAATCAAATAAATAATTATACATTTGGTATATTAGATAAGTGTTTACATATTTTTTTAATTTCATTTAGTTTTTAATTTGTGTTGCATTTAAAATGTTGTTATATTAAAACTTGTACTATTAATTACTTTGCTGTTATTGAAACATTGGATAATTAGATTTAATTATTTTATTTTTATTATTTATATAAGTTTGATTATTTTATTTCTATTATTTTAAAAAAATCTTTAATAATATTTTGGAAGTAAATAAATTTAAAAAAATAAAAAAATTTACTGTTTAAAAAAAAGGGTAAAAATTAATTATTTTTTTGTCCGTAATATTTGATATTCAATCTGGTCCTATCTCCAAAAAATATAAATATCAGATATGATCAAATTCAATATTTTGTGTGCAAATCAAATTAAAATTTTATCCATATATACACCTCTACTCTATTTCGTACATAATGGTATTCACTATGACTTTTTTTTATATATTTCAAGTAATTAATTATTAAATTTATAATTTTTAAATAATTTAAATAAATAAATTTGATTGGATAATTATATAAAGCCTTTTATACTATTAATATATCAAAGTTAACTTCTTTATATAATAAACTTGCTTATTTATTTGTTCTGTGGGATGATTAATAGGTTCAATATAGGTTTCATTATTTAATATAATCACTTTTTTTTATGGGGTAGCACTTCGGGTAAGACCGTCCCTACGTGAGGACAAATATCATGGGACGGCAAAATTTTACGACTTCGAAGTTTCAACTAGTCCGAATTGAATATAGGGATATTACTAAATAACTTCTATGCTAAATTAAATTATTTATCTAGGATTAAAAAATATTTTAACTAACTAAGGAACTAACTATTTTTCGGCTAATACTAATTATTCTTTTAAAATATTCTTTTATTCTAAATACTAAATTTTATTCTAAACCTTCTATAAAAATGAGTTAAACAATAATTGTATAAAAAATTAAGCTCATATTGTAGTGATGATGGTTGTGGTAGTAGTCTTGTAGCAGTGATAGGCTTGGTGGTTGTGTTGACTTCGGTGGTGAGTTTGATTGTTGTTGTGGTAATGGCTATAATTGTGGTGAAGGAAAATGGATATCTGTAGAAGGATGATATCAAAAGATTTCGAAAAATATTAGGAAACAATTTTGAGCAATAACAAACTTTTCTATTTTGATGTTTAGTTCAAACGTTAGGAACAAAAAAGTATTTTATCTTAAAACATAAGTAAAGAATATGTGAACTAAATAGATAATATTTTATCTACTATAAAATGGAAATGTGAAAAAGGTTTAATGTATAAATGTTTTTCTAAAATATCCTTTATTATATATAAACTATAAAAAAAATATTTGTAAAACTTGAACTTCCTAAAACCTGTTAATTAGAATATCATCTGAAACAATCTTATGTGTTATTATTATATACGTTCAATTCATAAAAAGCCTATTAATACACTAATTTAAATAATTATCATTGAAGAAAAAGAAATGTCTTAATAATTATATATAGTTGTCTTAAGGTTTATACTCCTTATAAAATATACTAGAGAGCTAGAATATTTCTTAGTTGATCGTGTCCTTGGTTTGGTTGCCAAAATAAATATGACCAAGTGTTTTGAAAATAGTAGATGGTTTCAATCACGGACTCACCAAACCGTTTGAAAGTATCAACAAATAATAATAGTATAATTAATACTACCCCGGAATGTAAAGATTATTTAAAGTAGTAAATATCTTTGTTGCTTAATTAGAAGTGTCAAATTTGAATCTTCCAATAAAGAAGTCTTTAATCCCTAGCTACTAAATAATCTCTTTTGCTATTTATTTATTTTAAAAACTCCCCTAGGTAATCAACACCCAACTATGCATCCAACTTAGGTAATGAGCAATGAAAATTTTTCAGTGAATACAATAGTGTAACTCAATTTGCAATTCTAACACATGTCAATGTATCAATCTCATTATGACAATGAGAAGCAATTATTGCAGATTGCAGATTTTAACTCTAACGCCTATGAAGAATATAAGCACAGTTGAACCATGCTTTATGTAGCCAAGGGAAAATTTTGATGTCTGTTTCTTGAATAACCAAAGCCATTAAAAATGAAGTGTTAAAAGCACCAAAATCAAGCCTATCAATTCAGAACTGGAACTGCATCTCAGGAGCATATCCAAGTGCCTCAAGGTGACCAGCCATGGCCTTGTTCATTGGTGGTGGCCCACATCTTAAGATCTGAAATTTCATAAGTAACATGATTAAACCTTTTTTTTTCCTTTTTAAACAAAAGAATAATATCGTTAAGACAGTAGAAAAAATGTCCCAAAGATGGTGGGATAAGAGATTCTGTGTACAAAAGCAAAAAACAAACAAAAATAAGTGATGTGTCACTTTCCCATCTCTCAACAAGTCTGAGAGAGAAGTCCTGTGTAAAGATGTTGAGCTTAAGCGATAGAGGCCAAATGTCTAATTCTATCTCATAAAAGGTAGAGAAAATCGAGATTTTACGTGAAGTCAGAAAAGTAAATTATGTACGTAAACCATAAAATTGTAACCTAGTACAAATTTTGTAAAATTGATTGACTCATTTAAAATCATGATATCAAAAGATTTTTAAGAGTTAAATCAAGATTCTAGCTATTATACATAAAACTTGTTTAACTCAAAATCTATGATTAACAGAGCATAAATTGTACTCCAAGCAAGTACTAAAAGTAGTAGTATAGGAGTAACTTGGTTTAATACCAACATCCCTTTATATATGACATTAGGCAAAACAAAACATGATGATATCTAAAGCACAAAGGAAACATTTTGGAGGGTTAAAATCGTTACCTTAATATCAGTTGCTGGAGAAGGGCAATGAGCTTGAATCATTTCTTTTGAGACGAATCCGACACCACCGCTCCATGATTCAGGAGGCTAAGGAGATTAAATAACATCAAAGCAAATGATCATTAATCATAACATTGAGTAATCTAAAGTCATGATACCATACAGCATCATCATGTGTTAGTCATATCATACAAAAATCAAGTTTGAATGCAGATAGCTTGACGGGTGCGGACACACCACACCAAGCTACTAATATACTATCAAAGAAGCAGCTCCCAATTTTCTATTGCGACAGCTATCTGAAGTTAGGATACTGTGAACTTATTAGAATAATATCACGGAACACATGCATTCAACAATTTGAAAACTCATAGGAAGACATATGTCAACTACTTGAGGGTTAAGTAGATTAAGAAATTCATAAATATGATCCCTAGTTCCATTAATTTCATCCAAATAAGTTTTAGTTACCCATTTTGGAAAATTAGTCCTTTCTTGTTAAGGTCCACTGAAGTTTTTCCCCTGTTAGTGACTATAAGCTGTTTACGTCAAGTTATGATAAAAATATTGAATTGTTGCTTGTATTTTTAATCAAATTTAGTAGGCAAATGGATACCAAAAAAATTCAGTAGAAATATTATCATTTTTTCAGTGTGAAGATAAAAAATAGTATATAGCTCCTTGATTGACGATTATAAAGCAAAATCAACAGCCAAGAACAGAATTACAGTTACGCATTATAGCAACTTACCTGATTTAAGACATAGTACACCTTGAACTGACCTGGATGGTTAGCAACAAGGCCATCAAGTTCATCCTGCACATAAACATAAGTTTCGATTAAATGACAAATCAAAATGCAGGAATTGACCAATGAGATGGTAATGCGTTATGCTATAGAAACTTAATATCCTATTATAATATTGACAAAGAACAAGAAAAGAAATGAAGGATAAGGATTATGATAAAAATTCTTAGACATCTATAAGAAAATAGTTTTCATTGTTTCTACAATAGGATACAACAAACTAGCTGATTGATATATTTGATTCTAGCATATTATATTATGAAATGAAATTGGCTACAAGGCAATACAAGCAGATCATCAACTGAATTAACAAGCTGGTCCATGTATAAACAAGTTAAGAATATAGTATTCAACAAAAAAGATAAAGATATTACCTTTAAAAGAATGTCCTCATATGTCACATTGGCGTAGATAAGGTGAACCTTAGTCTTGTCTTGTGGGTTTTCTAAAATAGCCCTAGCAACCTTGAGCAACAAAAAAACAAATAAATTAGTATAATGCATAGAATGGTATAAACGAGGTTTCATCTTAATGATGAATAAAAGCAGCATCCATCTTGATGATACCTGGAACATTGGAGTGATTCCAGATCCTCCAGCAAGCATCCCAAAGGCCCTAACTTCGCCAGGTTGGTACTTGAAACGTCCCTGGAAGAAATAATGTCTAAAAGCTCAATACCTAAATAACGACTTTTCAAATTGGTATAAAATCTATGAATTCAAATTGCACATAACCACTTTTCGAAGAAACAAAAAAGAGCAATACAACTTTCACAAGATCAAGACGATTTAAAATGGTTGGTACTAAGGCAGATAAGAAAAGCAGAACCGTCTAGAAATAAGCATCTATTTAGAACAAAAACTCTAACAGATATATTAAAAAGAGTCCAAAAAAAAGAGTATGCTACTATGATTGATCTGTGCTTCCTATGATCAGCACTAAAGCACAAACATTGATTTTTGGTTGTGAATTGTGATCATGGAAACTCTTGAATACCATTGCTGTTACTATTAGCCAAATAAAATTTTGACTTCTTTCAATAAGATATCTACCACCATACCAAAAAGTAAAAAAAGGTCAAATATATACCAAGTAAATACTACAAATATCCAAGAGGATAAAGCATCATAGTTACAAAGAAAATGCCCAGAAATGTGGATAGAAATATTTACCTTGGGTCCTTTTACAGCAAGATAGTCACCAACCTTCATCTCACGGAAATGGTGTGACATCCTACCTTGTGGGTACATCTAATCAAGACATATTACAAAGACATTTAAAAGATTAATGAACATGAAGATTAATGTACATATATAGAAATAGCATAGCAATTTATTCAATCAATTCAGACATGCCTTAATAACAAGTTCAAAATGTCCAACATCTGAATCCAAAGTAGTAGGGGTATATGGTTTGATAACCTCCTCACCCTGGCTATCCTTACCCCTGTTAGAAAAAAGCAACTTTTCTCAAAATATGACAAAAAACAGAGAAAATTAGTCACAAGATAAATTAGACACATGAAACAAGATTGTGCAACAGAACCTGCAACTTATGTGTTGCCCAATTGGAAGACCCAAAACAGAAGTCGGTGTTGGAAGCGCAAATGTGAACTTTGCCACATTATGGCTCAGTTGTAGACGCTTGACAAGCTTGAACTCCTTGAACTTCTCTGGGTCCAAGCAAGCTAGAAGCATAGGAACAACAACAATGATCACTTAACGAGATACAACAAGAACTAAAATTAATCATATAGAAGAAACGTAAGGACACGAAATTATGCCGCATAAGACTAATGGAATTGTGTTTTACACTATCTCAAGCTTCAATTAGTGTTAACTTTATCTTTAGTTTCATAATCAGTAATCTAAAAGCAAGCCCTTCACTATGACACATACAAATGCCATTCCCTGTAAAATTAGCAATTCAACTTTCTAGACTTAATGCACAAGAGCTTGATTTAAAATAAAACAGGTTAATACTTGAAAATTTCCATTTTCAACGCACTCATGCGGTGTCATTTCATCAAACATTCCCATATTTTTCAGGTACCATAATTGCCACAAGATTAAGGCGACATTTTCATCAAAGGAAGCTCCTTTTAATCAACATGCAAGATCACTTGTGCAATTAAAAGCATTTCAGAAGCGAAAACGACTTCCAATCCAATCCAAACATTATCTAAAATATGAAGAAATGAATAACAAAGCAACCGAAACATCAACGTCTATGAATCCAACCAATACACCAAATGGACAAACTGATTTATTAATTTTGCTTATTGAAACAGATACAAATTCAAATTCTCTACGCGAATCACTGAAAAACAAAGAAAACAAACAAATAAATAGAATCCAGATCCTCATAATAAGGAATCAAACGACATGAAGACTGAAATGAATAAAATCATAAGAATTTGAAAGTGGCATAGAAAAAGGTTCGACCTTTGGGCTTCTTGGATGAGTAGATGTAGAAAGCACCAACACCAATGGCCACAACAGCAACGGCCAAACCCACGAGAATCTGATCCTCTGGCGTGAAAACCATGGCGTTTGAATGGTAAAGAAGTAGTAATGAAGGGGGTTAGAGAGAGGGAGAGAATTTAAGAGAGAGTGAGAGTGGGTGTGGTAGGTGAGACCTGAAAAGTGAAAACTCAGAACTCAGCAAACGTTCAAGGGATTGGTGGCTTGCTGCAACTACCAACCTCTCTCCAAGTTAGAGGTTCAAATTTTTTGCATCATTCATCGATTTTTAGATTTACACAATTACTTTTCTCCTAACAAAACCAAAAATGTAAAATAGACTTATTTTATGGATTTAATGACATAATATTACATCTCCAAAAATAATCGTATTTTGTAGAGTACAAAAGAAATTTTTAAATGATGTTCATTCAAATACGGTGTGTCATTTCCTTCATTTTTTTATTTTTTTTTTAATGGTTAATTTTGCATCTTTTTTAGCCTGGACTCTCATTTTCTCCCCTTACTACATCTGTGAAAAAAATATTTGAATAAACATAAACATAATTCAACGTATCATAATTGAACTCGTCTAAAGATTCATAAATTTTTTATAATGTTATAGGAGAAATAATTCATTAAAATCATCTAAACATCCTTGCTTTCTTATTTTATTGAATATTTTTATAAAGTTGTAAGATTTTTCTTTTCTATATTAGTTTTGAATACGAATAAAATTGGCTTGAATATAGTCTTTTATCTTATCTATATTAAAATTAAAAATTTTATACAAATACCTAATTATATGTCGTTAAAGGTGTAAATATGCTTTAAAAACTATTCATCACTAACTTAAAAGACACTATGAAACATATAATAATGTTTGTATGTTATGCGTATTTTGTAGGGGGAAAATATAATGTTTGCATTATATATGTATGCCAGAAGATTTACTAATTCTTATTTAAAATACAACTATTAAATAAACATTTTAAATATTTTTGGGGTTCAGTTTTCAATTTGATCTATAAACTCCAGTTTTCTACGTTTGACCGTTGAATAATTGAATTGATATTTTACTATTTTCAGTATTTTGTTGAATGTTGAGATAATTGCATTCTATTTTCGCAAAATGAGCGAGTGTTTTTGACATTGTCAAGAGGATGTGGGATGTCTTTGTCAATGTATGTTAGGGCTTTATTTCGGTACATTTGTGATAGTTATTACTTATTATTTAAGGATAAGGATATAATAAAAATAGGCAATGGGAGCAGCATTAAAATTAAAGCATGCATAGGAAATCAGTGATGGTTTAAAAATAATGAATGTTGGCTCAACTCAATTTTATTTAGGGTAAATTACATATTTAGATAGATAGGATTTAAAATTCTGTCCCAAAAATATAGTTATGTCTAAAACGAATAAAAGTCTACACTTAAAAAATCTGACCTCATTTATACTCATTCGATATTATAGAGGTCGAACGCGACGACAGTAATTTAACCTTACTTATCTAAATAAGTAATTAACTCTCAAAATATCCTTTATTTATCTAGAAAGAAGATTTCAATAATTTTTTTAAGAAAAAAGAACAGTTATTCACCAATAAAAGCGAAACTATTCTAAAAAATGATTACATATTCTATTATAAATATACTGACACTCTCAAATATATTTAAAACTCAATCTACTAAAATACTAATTAAATCCTTACTAATTTAAATATCGAAATCCCTTTCAGATGTCCCTTTATTTATTCACGAAAAACTTGAAGAGTGTTATCTCGACACCAAAAATATTGGAAGTTATTCAAAAAGAACTTAGACCTCACGTTCAGACCCAAAAAATAATTCAGTTTCATGTAACTTTTAGAATAACAATATTTAAAAAATTGTTACATTTATTTCTGTAATCATTTATATAAATCATTACAGTTTTTAGGATTTTCAAAGTTTATACAAAAATTGCCATAGAATAAAAATTTATGTAAAAATTGACTAAGTTATAAATAGATAGAAGCAATAGCCATTTATGAAAAATCAATTTCAACGCATAGCGATTTACGAAAATATTTAAACTTTTTAACTAGACTTAAATATATATAAAAAAATATAATTTTTTTAAGCCAATATCAATCAATTCAACAAAATAGAATAAAAAAATTATGTAATTAATTTAAAATTTTATATTTTAAAAATTTAAATAGATTTTTTTAATATTTATGTTTTTATATTTAAAATTATTTATCTAATTTGTGTATGCATTTAGAACTGAATATAAAATATAAATATTTTCATAAACTGTCATATCTTATCGCGGTTTACATATTGAAGTTATTTTTTTATAAACTGCTACGACTTCTATCGGTTTATATATGACTTAGTCAGTTTTTATATAAATTTTTATTATTTATAATAATTTATGTATAAATTTTAAAAATTTTATCAATAATAGCAATTTATATTGATTAATTATAAAATTGAAATATAGCTGTTTAATAAAAATGTTGTATTTGAATAATTTTAATCTTTATTTTATTTAAATGTATAAATCGCCCTTTATTTAATTTTATTCCCCCTTTCTCCTCTTTGATTTTATTGTTGTTTTCTTAATCTGGAAAATTTGGGTAAACTACTTCCTGGTTGAGTAGTGAGAATTTATTAGCAGGGACCTACGTGGTTTTCTTAATTCTTTTTCAGCTTTCTGGTTATGGCACACACATATGGTGGGCGCAAATGGTTTACTAATTTATGCCGTTCCACCAAATTTTTCATTCCATATATTATTTATATTGGTGTGTTTTAGGATGAGTTAAGTTTAAAGTGTTTAAATTTAAATTGATCTAAATTAAATTGTTTATCTAATTCATTTTATATTGAAAATTGATTAAAATCGTATTAATTTGAATTTGATTGGATTCTTTTTTTGTAAATCACTGCATCGGATCAGATTTTAAATTATTTTTTATAACCAATCCAATTCAATCCAAATCGCACGATGTGTTATAATATTATGATTTTATTATTATATTTATAATTATATTTATAACATATTCAATTTATTATATATTTTTATATTATTCATGTATTATTATTATTTAATAAATATTTTATTTTCAAAATATTATTCATTTATTTATTTTAACTAATCTATAATTTTATTTTTATTGTTATGTTATCATTAGCTTTTTAAGATATTGTCGAGAGATTTGTTATGTCATTATTGATTATTTAAAATTTGATGTTAAGACTTGTTATATATATTTAATTTTTTAATTTACAAAACTGTAAATTCAATCCAATTCAATCTACTTGAAATTGGATCGGATCGGATCAGATTTTCTATTTTAAATCTTTCAATAATCTAGACCGCCCCGCAAGTAAAATTAGCGTTTGAATCGGATAAGCTTTTTATTCAAAATTTAAACCGCACCACAAACACCCCTAGTTAAGTCTTAATAATGTAGTTTCTAAAGTTAGTAACTGTACTAGAATTTTAATGTAGTTTTTAAAGTTAGTAATTACTCAAATTTATTTTTGAAGTTGCACTCCAAGATTTATAATAGTCTTTAAAACACTTTTCGCCTATCACTTACCATCAAAAAACTGAATTGCACTGATTTCTGCCACGCTAGCACTATAATGATTAGCTGACGTAGCAAAGAAAATTTTATTTTTAAAATTTGGTTCCTTTTTCCCTTTTAAAATTCTAATCTCCAAACTATCTTCACCATCTTTACCGGATTCTCTCTCTCACTCTCTTCAACTATTCTCACCTTTCAAATCTAATCATCACTGTAACAACATCATCATAAAAGATTAAAATTAGCAAAAATTATTGAAAAAAACTAGCAATGTGGTGCACGAAATTGCAATCACACTTTTTGCAATTCGCACAACTAACCAGCAAGTGCACTGAGTCGTCCAAGTAATACCTTACGTGAGTAAGGGTCGAATCCCACGGAGATTGTTGAATTGAAACAAGCTATGTTTATTTTATTAATCTTAGTCAGGATACCAATAGGGTTCTTTAGCCTCGTATAAAGTAAAAAGGGCATAAAATAAATAGTTGTTACTTTAATAATGGAGAATATGTTGGAGTTTTGGAGATGCTTTGTCCTCTGAATTTCAACTTTTCCTTGAAATCCTTTTCCCACACGCAAGGTTCCTTCCATGGCAAGCTCTATGTAGGGTGTCACCGTTGTCAATGGCTACTTCTCATCCTCTCAGTGAAAATGTTCCTATGCTCTGTCACAGCACGGCTAATCATCTGTCGGTTCTCAATCAGGTTGGAATAGAATCCATTGATTCTTTTGCGTCTGTCACTAACGCCCAGCCTTCAGGAGTTTAAAGCTCGTCACAGTCATTCAATCCTAGAATCCTACTCGGAATACCACAGACAAGGTTTAGACTTTCCGGATTCTCATGAAT
>NC_029777.3:82339042-82339655 GCF_000817695.3 Arachis duranensis
CATAATTAAGCGCGAATGAACATCTTAAATAAGAACAAGCGTGTTTGAATGGAAAACAAAAGTGATTGCATTAATTCATCGAGACGTTGCAGAGCTCCTCACCCCCAACAATGGAGTTTAGAGACTCATGCTGCCAAAAGGTACAATTTTCAGATCTAAAAATGTCATGAGGTACAAGGTAAGTCTCTAAAAGTTGTTTAAATAGTAAACTAGTAACCTAGGTTTACAGAATATGAGTGAACTAAGATAATTGGTGCAGAAATCCACTTCTGGGGTCCACTTGGTGTGTGCTGGGGCTGAGACTAAAGTTATCCACGAGCTGAGGCTTTTCTTGGAGTTGAACTCCAAGTTATAACATGTTTTGGGCGTTCAACTCCGGATCATGACGTGTTTCTGGCGTTTAACTCCAGACAACAGCATGTACTTGGCGTTCAACGCCAAGTTACGTCGTCTATCTTCGCGCAAAGTATGAACTATTATATATTGCTAGAAATCCCTGGATGTCTACTTTCCAACGCCGTTAAGATCGCGCCAATTGGACTTCTGTAGCTCCAAAAAATCCATTCCAAGTGCAGGGAGGTCAGGATCCAACAGCATCAGCAGTCCTTTTTCA
>NC_029777.3:82340076-82342541 GCF_000817695.3 Arachis duranensis
ATCACGACTTTAACCACTTAGTCTCAAGCTTTTCACTTGGACCTTCATGATACAAGCACATGGTTAGGGACAGCTTGATTTAGCCGCTTAGGCCTAGAACTATTTCCTTAGGCCCTCCTAACCACTAATGCTCAAAGCCTTAGATCCTTTTCACCCTTGCCTTTTGGTTTTAAGGGCTGTTGGCTTTTATTCCCTTTCTTGATCCAATGATTCCTTGTAAATTTTTTTTCACTTTTTTTTTCGCAAGCTTGTTTTTCACTGCTTTTTCTTGCTTCAAGAATCAATTTCATGATTTTTCATATCATTAATAACATTTCTCTTATTCATCATTCTTTCAGGAGCCAACAATTTTAACATTCATAAAATTCAATATCAAAAATATGCACTGTTCAGGCATTCATTCAGAAGACAAAAAGTATTGTCACCACATATAAATAATTAGAATTTTTCTTATTAAGAACTCGAAAAAATATTGCCTCTTTATTCTAAGAATCTACTAATTTATTCATGTTTGATAATGATGAGAAAAATAAATTATAGCTTAATTGGAGAAAAAATCAAAATAGAGATACTAATTACTACTACTCCTATATAACTTCTAGGGTAAATTTCTATAAAAATACTATCACAGAGTTAAAGCTTAAAATTAGAACTTAACAACCTGTATTTTGGAAAGTGGATGTACCTCTAGTCTGTGGGGTGCTTGGTCCTTCAAGGAATAGCTTCTGACGCTTTAGTTCCTTCAGTTCACATTCTTGCTCTTCCTGTTCCCTTAGGTGCCATGATCTTGAAGAGTTTTAGCTCAGTGATCATGGCAACTCACACCAAACTTAGAGGTTTGCTTGTCCTCAAGCAAAAGAAAGGAAAGGAGAGGAGAGGAATAGAGGGAGAGGCAATTTCGAAATCCAAAAGATATGATGAGTTGAAAAAGATTTGAAAAAGATTTGGATTGAAAAAAGATTTGTGTTTATGAATTAAGATATATTTGATACTTTTGAAAAAGGGATTTTAGAAATTAGGATTTTTAGAAAACTAATTTGATTTGAGGGATGACAATTTGAAACATGTTTATGCAAGAAATCATGAATTGAAACATAAAAATTAGAAAATTTGTGAAGAAAAACGAATTTTTACCTCCTCCCCACCATCCTGGCGTTAAACGCCCAAATGCTGCTTGTTTTGGGCGTTCAACGCCCAATTGTTGCTTCTCCTGGGCGTTCAACGCCCAGCTGTTGCTTCTTTTTGGCGTTGAATGCCAGGAAGTCCTTTGTCACTGGGCGTTTTTCTGAACGCCCAGGACGCTGGTGCTTCTTTCTGGCGTTCAACGCCCAGAAGATGCTCCTTTCTGGCGTTTAACGCTCAGATGGCTACCCTTACTGGCGTTGAACGCCCAGTGGGTGCTTCTTTTGGGCGTTTAACGCCCAAAATATTTCTTACTGGCTTTTTTACGCCAGTGAGCTTCCAATTCCCCTGTAACTCTGTGAATTCAAGCAATTGTTATTTTACCTTTTGAAGATACTTTGACATATGCCTGTAAAAATCAATTAATTAACAAAAATAAGATTAAATTTTGTAAATGACTGGGTTGCATCCCAGCAAGCGCTTCTTTATTGTCATTAGCTGGACTATTAATGAGCTTTAATCAAGCCTCAGTTTTGAGCATTCTTGCTCAAAATTGCCTTCAAGATAATGTTTGACTCTCTGTCCATTAACGATGAACTTTTTATTAGAATCATTATCCTGAAGCTCTACGTATCCATATGGTGATACGCTTGTGATCACATATGGACCTCTCCACCAGGACTTCAATTTCCCGGGGAATAATTTGAGCCTAGAATTGAATAGCAGAACTTTCTGTCCTGGCTCAAAGACTCTGGATGACAATTTCTTATCATGCCATCTTTTTGCTTTCTCTTTGTAAATTTTTGCATTCTCGAAAGCATTGAGTCTAAATTCCTCGAGCTCATTTAACTGGAGCAATCGTTTTTCTCCAGCTAACTTGGCATCAAGGTTCAGGAATCTGGTGGCCCAGTAGGCCTTATGTTCCAGTTCCACTGGCAAGTGACATGCCTTTCCATACACAAGCTGGTATGGAGAGGTCCCTATAGGGGTCTTGAATGCTGTTCTGTATGCCCACAGAGCATCATCCAAGTTTCTTGCCCAATCCCTTCTACGGTTAATTACAGTCCGTTCCAGGATTCTTTTGAGTTCTCTATTTGAGACTTCAGCTTGCCCATTAGTCTGTGGGTGATATGGAGTGGCCACCCTGTGGCTAACTCCATAACGAACCAAAGCAGAATAGGGCTGTTTATTGCAGAAATGAGTGCCCCCATCACTGATTAGTACTCTAGGGGTGCCAAATCTGCTGAAGATGTGTTTCTGGAGAAATTTTAGCACTGTCTTAATGTCATTAGTGGGTGTTGCAATAGCTTCCACCCATTTGGATACATAATCCACTGCCACCA
>NC_029777.3:82342643-82343335 GCF_000817695.3 Arachis duranensis
TTAGGCATACATCTACGGATTACTCCGTCTGCATATCTCTTGAAGAGATATGGTTCATCCCAAAGATAGTACTTTGCATCTGTGATCAATTTCTTGGATTGCAGTCTACTGTACTCTTTGGGTATGAATCTCACTGCCTTGTAGTTTGCAATATCTGCGAACCATGGCACTTCCTGGATGGCAAAGAGTTGCTCATCCGGAAAGGTTTCAAAGATCTCAGTAAGAGGGAGGGACGCCCCTTCTACTGGTTCTATTCGGGACAGGTGATCTGCTACTTGGTTTTCTGTCCTTTTTTTGTCTCTTATTTCTATATCAAACTCTTGCAGAAGCAACACCCATCTTATAAGTCTGGGTTTTGAATTCTGCTTTGTGAGTAGATATTTAAGAGCAGCATGATCAGTGTACACAATCACTTTTGATCCTACTAAATAGGATCTGAATTTGTCAATGGTGTAAACCACTGCAAGTAGCTCTTTTTCTGTAGTTGTGTAATTCTTCTGTGCATCATTTAGAACACGGCTGGCATAGTAAATGACGTGCAGAAGCTTGTCATGCCTTTGTTCCAACACTGCACCAATGGCATGGTCACTGGTATCACACATCAATTCAAATGGTAATGTCCAGTCTGGTGCAGAGATGATTGGTGATGTGACCAATTTAGCTTTCAGAGTCTCAAATGCCTGCAGACACTC
>NC_029777.3:82344427-82346553 GCF_000817695.3 Arachis duranensis
GTTCGGCCAGTTGCTAGGAAAGGTCTTCCTAGAATGAGGGTTGCACTCTTTTGCTCCTCCATTTCCAGCACCACAAAGTCAGTAGGGAAGGCGAATGGCCCAACCTTGACAATCATGTCTTCAATCACGCCTGATGGGTATTTAATGGAGCCATCAGCAAGTTGAAGACATATCCTGGTTGGTTTGATTTCTTCAGTCAAACCAAGCTTTCTGATAGTAGATGCAGGTATTAGGTTGATACTTGCCCCAAGGTCACATAAAGCTTGCTTGGTGCAATTACCCTCTAATGTGCATGGTATCATAAAGCTCCCGGGATCCTTAAGCTTCTCAGGTAAGCTTTTCAGAATGACTGCACTGCATTCTTCAGTGAGGTAAACTTTTTCAGTTTCCCTCCAATCCTTCTTATGACTTAAGATCTCTTTCATGAACTTAGCATAAGAGGGTATTTGCTCAAGTGCTTCTGCAAACGGAATCTTTATTTCAAGAGTCCTGAGATAGTCTGCAAAGCGAGCAAATTGCTTATCCTGTTCCGCTTGGCGGAGTTTTTGATGATAAGGCATTTTGGCTTTATAGTCCTCAACCTTAGTTGCTGCAGGTTTATTACCTGTAGAAGTGGGTTGTGAAGCCTTTTTAAAAGGGTTATTATCAGCACTTGTATGTGACTGATCTCCCACTGGTGTTTGAATGCCAGGGGTGGAAGCTGGAGAGGCGTTAGACGCCATCTCCTTATCTATCACTGGCGTCTGAACGCCAGAACTATGCTTCTCTTGGGCGTTCAACGCCGGATTCATGCTTGTTTCTGGCGTTGAACGCCAGAAGTGAGCATGGTCTGGGCGTTCAGCGCCAGCCTTATTCCTCTCTGGGCTCTGATTGTCCTCAGAGGGATTTTGAGTAGCCATTTGTTCATTTCTTGGCTTCCTGCTGCTTTGAAGTGAGGTATTTAATGTTTTCCCACTTCTTAATTGAACTGCTTGGCATTCTTCTGCTATTTGTTTTGACAGTTGCCTTTCTGTTTGCTTTAACTGTACTTCTATATTCCTGTTAGTCATTCTTGTTTCCTGTAGTATTTCCTTGAATTCGGATAGCTGCTGAGTTAGAAAGTCTAATTGCTGATTGAATTCATTAGCCTGATCCACAGGACTGAGTTCAGCAGTTACTGTTTTAGCTTCTTCTTTCATGGAAGGTCCAATGCTTAGGTACATATGCTGATTTCTGGCAACTGTATCAATAAGCTCTTGAGCTTCTTCAATTGTCTTTCTCATATGTATAGATCCACCAGCTAAGTGGTCTAGAGAAATCTGAGCTTTTTCTGTAAGCCCATAGTAGAAGATGTCTAATTGCACCCATTCTGAAAACATTTCAGAGGGGCATTTTCTTAGCATCTCTCTATATCTCTCCCAGGCATCATAAAGGGATTCATTATCTCCTTGTTTGAAGCCTTGGATGCTTAGCCTCAGCTGTGTCATCCGTTTTGGAGGGAAATAGTGACTCAGGAATTTTTCTGACAGCTGTTTCCATGTTTTTATGCTGTTCTTAGGCTGGTTATTTAACCACCTCTTAGCTTGATCTTTTACAGCAAATGGAAACAGTAATAATCTGTAGACATCCTGATCTACTTTCTTATCATGCACTGTGTCAGCAATTTGTAAAAATTGTACCAGAAACTCTGTAGGTTCTTCATGTGGAAGACCAGAATACTGGCAGTTTTGCTGCACCATGATAATGAGCTGAGGATTCAACTCAAAGCTACTAACTCCAATGGGGGGTATACAGATACTACTCCCATATGAAGTAGTAGTGGGGTTAGCATATGACCCTAGAGTCCTCCTGGACTGTTCATTCCCACTTAGTTCCATGATGGAATAAAGGAAATGATATGTATGTTGCTATTATTTATTTTATAAAAATTTATTTTATAAAATAAAATAAAAACGAAATAAATAAAAGAAATTGAAAATATTTTGAAATTGAAATCTGAATTTTTATATAAACTTTTCGAAAATGTAGTTTAAAACTAGTTAGGAAAGATTTTTTTTTTGAATTTTAAATTTTTTTTATGAAAGAGAAAAACACACAAAAGACACAAGACTTAAAATTTTTAGATCCAATGCTCCTTATTTTCAAAA